>NC_143046.1:29467500-29590000 GCF_057628025.1 Oncorhynchus mykiss
TACCCCGGTATTTTTCGAAATGATAAATTAATAAACGCAGACCAATTAAAATATATATAATTATGTCCGATGTGTCTTCATTATCCTCTGCCAAAATAATTTGATGACACCAATTTCAAATGAACTCATTTAGTTGCCTCGTCAAACAAGGCGAAGTCACAACCGGAGACTGCGGAAAGACGTACATTGACAGTTTATTACACAGTAAACTCACGTTGTTATTTTCCTTTTAAATTATATGTACACACTATGCGAATCATATACTCTGCTCATGTAATGAAGGATGGTTCTGAAGGATGGTTCTGCTCATGTTTTGCTTGTCTCTGTGAGGTCTGGCTTTGACCACCTGGGCACCACCTGGGCACCATCAGGGCATCAACAGGGCATGTGTTCTGTCTGCCACCGTCATCTGTATAACTGGGTGAAAGTGGGAAAGTGACAGGCCTGCTGGTGTTGGGTAGTATGAAATGAGCTGTCAAATGATCAATATTCAAAGTCTGTTTGCTAAACTGGGCCATACAATTTAAGGAAAAGGGATGCCTCGAAGGACACAGTAATCGGGAAAATATTGAAAGTGAAGTTATCATTATGAATCGGAATACTGTTATTCACATGGTTATTCAGTGTCTAATTATACTGAGCAAAAATATAAACACAACATGTAAAGTGTTGGTCTCATGTTTCATGAGCTGAAATAAAATATCTCTCAAAATGTTCTATGAGCACAAAAAGCTTATTTCTCTCCAATTTTGTGCATAAATGTATTTACATCCCCGTTAGTGAGCATTTCTCCACATCCCTGTTAGTGAGCATTTCTCTTTTGCCAAGATGATCCATCCACCTGACAGGTGTGGCATATCGAGAAGCTGATTAAACAGCATGATCATTACACAGGTGCACCTTGTGCTGGGGACAATAAAAGGCCACTCTAAAATGTGCAGTTTTGTCACACAAAACAATGCCACAGATGTCTCAAGTTTTGAGGCATTGTGCAATTTGCATGCTGACTGCAGGAATGTCCACCATAGCTGTCGCCAGAGAATTATATTCTCATTTCTCTATCATAAGCCGCCTCCAACACTGTTTTAGAGAATTTGGCAGTATGTCCAACCGTCCTCACACCTTCAGACCACGTGTGACCATGCCAGCTCAGGATCTCCACACCCGGCTTCTTCACATGCGGGATCGTCTGAGACCAGCCACTCGGACAGCTGACAAAACTGAGGAGTGATTCTGTCTGTAATAAAGCCCTTTTGTCAGGAATAACTCATTCTGATTGGCTGACTTCCAAGTGGGTGTGATTCTTTTACATTTACGTAGACAGTCTCATCCAGAGTGACTCACAGTAGTGAGTGCATGCATTTTGATTTGTTTGTTTGTACTATTTGTTTGTACTGGTCCCCCGTGGGAATCGAACCCACAACCTCGGCGTTACAAGAGGCCATGCTCCAACTGAACCACATGGGACCTGTAACTCAGTAAAATCCTTGAAATGTATATTTTTTGACACCAATTATAATATTTCTGCAGCACCTAACCTTTTTGACAATCTTGTTAACTTGAAAAGATATATTTTTTCAATTCATAGTAATGATCAAAAGCGAGGTGAGTGTGTCTGTGGTTGTGTGAACATGTTCAGGAAGTAAACGTCTCTGGCCCTGTCGACAGATTGAGTTTTAATAACGTTATGTGTGTTCACAATTGTGACTCACGCTCTCGCTCCACATGCGGATTAAGGAAAAATTGGTCACTCCACTTTGCCTCAAGTTATTATATCCCCCTAAGCCTAACCTCAGCTTCACTTAGCCAAACAAGCTTCAAAACCTCGTGTGTTTCTACCGTCAAACCCTCGGGCACTGAATACCCAGAGTTCTTAGTACAAATATAGAGGGAAAAAAAACCTGTTACAATTGAAATGACCTGAAACAGCATACCAGATTCTGCTCAGGAGACTCTGCACAGATAGTTCCTCGTGGAAATATCAAAACAAACATAAAATACATAAACGCAATCCAAGGATTACAATGACGTTAGGGAAGCAGCCTAAACATTTGCATTGCAAACTGGATATCTGGTTGGTTGCAGCAATCTAAATTCATTCTACTGAAAAGAGATGTCACTAGTCATGCCTGGTGTGTTTTAACTAGCACAACAACACCTTGCTTATCACATGTTGCTTCGTCTTGTGTTGCACAACCTGAATAGCTGAGTGCTTCCTGTCTAGGCTACATAGCTTCCAAACACACGCCCAGACTTTCATCCAACATTCTGGCTATGACTGGGATGGTGGGTGAAGGTCGAAGCGGATGTTGCGCCAGCTTGTGGGTAAGAGGGGTGCATGGGGTATCTCTTTAATATAGATGCTCCAGGCTCTCAAAAGCTCATCCAATAGTACTGCTGCATTAACTTGCACAACCATATCTAACCATCCCCCCACACTTCCACACCCATCAGCCATGTTTGTTTTTGCTCGTGTTGCGTTATCAAAAGGCTAACTGCTTTACAGCGCCTCCTGCTGCTCCTCGGGAGGAGACTTTCCCGCCTGGAAATAGGAATCCAGCCATCAGATTAAAAGGTAATCACAATAGTCTGTCCCGGCATGTTTCACATTTGAATTATTTGGGGTTTTCTTACTGAGCAAAATAGGCTGTGGTATGGTGTTCCCATTATGTCGCCAAGGCCGTCTTTTGAAAGTACAGTTGACATGGTTGGTCAGTGTCAGCCAAAATAGCATTTTTTTAAATTTCCTACCCCTTTTATTTCCTACTCAGCAGTGAAATGAGTGCAAGGTACGAGTTAGAATGCACACACTTCCATTATCCAAGACTGATCAGGGCTGACATTTTAGTAAGTGAGCATGATTTTACATGATTTCAGGGCAGAATAGAGCACTCTGCAATCATTAATTAGTTATGAGAGGAGTATAGTTGTGATAGTGGGCCGACTGAATGCCTGACCAGAATAGGGTCCTTCAGAGCGCTGAGTTTGTGTTCCTCGTTCTCCGGGTCAGGCTGTGTCTGCCCCGAGCTGTCTGTCAACGTGAACCCCAGAGCTGGGTCTGAGAAGGGGCACAGGGGAGGGGGTAGGGGGACTACTGGGGCAACCGCTGCCGGGCGGTGCCCATGCCAGCCGTGCGTAAAGACTAATAAAGACGGCACACTGGCAGGACCCCGTCACCCCGGCAACGAGATGTCACCATAAACAAGCTGCAGGCCGTTGGCAGGCCACTTCCTGGTTATATAATGGCAATCTGGTTTTTTTCGAATGGAAGATTACAGGCCCCTGCTCGGGGACATGGGCAAATTAAAATGGCAGTCGAAAATCGTGACGTTATATAACCCTTCTTTTGTCATCCTATAACGAAGATTGGCAATACCATGCACTCCCTGTGTCTTCCCTCTACACTTGGTCTGACGTCACCTGCCGTCATCACTACTCCCCGCTTCACACAATCGATGGCGCTATTAACCCTGTAGCACAGGTGTTAAGACGGTTTACAGTGATCCAAACAGTTCCATGTTCGTTGAAACAAAACCCTTACAGTACTCCAAGGTTATTGAATAGCCTGGCTTTGTCAGCTGTACCTGTACCTGCCTCGTCCCATTCTCCGCTGAGGTGTGGAAGTGGAACCATGTAAAGAGGTCACCAGTCACGTGTGGCCCTGACAAATATACAGAATGACATGAAACAGACACTAAGACAAATCCTGAAGTATAGTGACGGCTACTGTCGGGCCACATGCTAATGGTGTTAAAATGGCCGAACAAGGAACACACAGGCGCCTTTTTCAACTATACGTTTACTGTGGTAGAAAAACACACAAACAACAGAATGGGAAGACGCCAGTGCGTGCTGTGCGTTATCAAAATGATAACTACTAATACGTCAAGCCACTCCCACAACGCCTATGCTCAGTTAATTAGCAGAATGTAAAATATTTGTGTTTGAATCAGGCCATATTAACTGTATTGTACAAGACAGTCCGACAGAGGTGTCCTTCTGTTCCCGCCACCATTTTAGCTTCATGTGTCTCCTTCTGTGTTACATTGAGGCGCACTATGACACAGAGAAAATGACCTCAGTAAGTATGCACTTAATACAGTTATTAATATGTCGATTGGTTAAAACAGGCAAAAGACTGTCGATCATCTTTTTTCGCTGGGTATATCAAATGTTAAACCCATTTTGCACTAGCGCACATTTAAAACCAAATTGAACACGTAGTAACTGCAGAATACCTAATTGAAACATGTTTTCATTTCATTTTCTTGCCGCTCCTGCTAATTCATCAGAGATGTTGGGTTTTGAAGCACACCTTGAATTATTTTTGACTGGCAATCACGTTGTATAGCATAAGAAATATTCTGAAAACGATTGCTTTGAGTTTGATTTGTGAAACATACCATATTTGATTACTATCTGCGACCACATTGTTGCGTTTTGTGTTTATACATGACTTGGATTTTTACAGAGCACCAAAAATAAACATTTGTAAATATGTTGTTTCTGGTTTGCATCACGACATGATTTCCATTGATTGTTGTATGGATGTTTTATCATTGATATACTAATTGTCTAAATAGGTATATTTTATTTTTGATGATTAAATGCATTTAGTCTCTATTTGATTCACCCCATTGTGGAATGTTATCAGATCACTGTACAATCAAGAGGTATTTATTTTCACTAATTGAATCCCACACAAATAACAAACATTCTCACACAACTAATTACCAAGGGGCTTTAAATATATATGCACTGAACTTAATATATCTTACTAAGAAAAGTCTCTAGCTAAGAAAAATAATTTCCTTGTCTCAACTCAAATTATTATAAAATAAAAAAGCATATCGTCTTCATGTGGGTCGAAGTCTCTGCTGAAAACGATGAACTGTATACAGAGCACGTACATATGATACGACCTCTTCACAGTTAGTTCAGTAAGAATACACTCAGGACAATTCAGAACTAATTGAGATCATTAGTTTATAATTATCAAGTTCACCAAAACGCATCAAACTAATATTGAAGCCGCATAACAGAATTAAACGGATCACTGCGTCCCCCACAAATATTTTTTAAATGAATTTATAGTTCATTGTACTTTAAACTTTTTTTTCTATTAAGATGAATTTAATCACTTACATGAATACTAATACAATGGGTATGTATGATACACATGCATACACCAGTTTGGAGTAAATGTATATATATATTGATTTATGTGAAATCAATTTAATAATACTATCCTTGAAATTAACAATGTTACGTAAGTTTAGATAACTTCTGAAGAATGTGTATAAACATGGTGTACACCTGGACACTTCCCCAGCAGACACAATAGCTTCAATCGTCACTATCGTGGCTGCTGCTTAGGGTTGAAAAGAGAAAAACACGCAGTCGTTGCTCGCCACTCTAACAATCTGTAAAAGGTCCCCAGTATGAATTGAATTAGTGTGAGCAATGAGCCTGCGTTTAAACTAATTATTGCACAAAATGCTAGAAGCTGAAGAAACAGAACAGAAAGATCCCTAACCAACACACAGATAAACTCCTGTGACCTTGCTGTCAAAGAGAGCCCTAATGAGTTTTCATGAGACAACCAACACACAGACAGACACACTTTGCAACTTCTTTGCTTCTAGGCAACTCATTAGCCTTTGGTTAAGGTACACGCAAATATGTTTTTTAAAGGATTGAATGAAACAAAATGGTCCCTAATGAACATGTTTTGGGATAGTAAAGCTGGCTCCACTGTAGAATAGGACCTTTAATACCTATGTATTTGCATGGCAGTTAGGCAGGTGCAGTGAAACACTTGCCTATTGTACATGGTTGAAAAGTAAGCCTACAGTAAAGATATCCTATGAAATAGGCCTATTACTACGAGCATTGGCCGCTATTAGAACACGTTTGTTATTCTGAACATGCATAGATTCTGGTTGTTGAGCGCTTTCCCCACGTCGCACAACACATGCAGATGCAAAGGCCAACGCTGCCTGGCATTGTTTGAAAGTTTTATAGCCCATGTCAGACAATTTGTTTCTGAAAGACTGAAACTACCATAGAAGCAATTATTGCAGACTTTGCATTTGTTTGTCAGCGTTTTGTATGGGCATCTGTGAGTTTTCTTTGAATTCTTTCCATTGTTTTCAGTTTGTAAATGTTGAAGCGAGGTATCAAAAGAATGAGAAATTCATTAGCAGTTTCAAGTTGGGATCTAATTGGGAGAAGTTTCTTTTATTTCCAGTGAGGCGCGTTATTTCTTCAAGGGAATGGTTACGAATGGATGACTCTTGAGTCATCATCGAATAATATTTCATGATATGTGAGAATCAACTAAGACAGAGACTTGATCAAAACTGTCAGCCAAGTCAGATGTTTCTCTCTGTGAGATTGGACATGTGAAACATCCCAGAGTTTTGTGAAATGAAAGCACACCATCTGTCTTTCATATGTTCATCTGTAGAGGGGACATAAACCTCTGTCATCAGGGTCCCCCCCCCCCATCACAACCCCTCCAAATAACAATGACACATCTTCATTTCTTTTTCAATCTTTTGTCATTCTCTGTTTCAACTTTTAATAGTGCTCACCCTTAAGTTCAACCAGACACTTAACGTACTAAACAATACAAAAGGGTTTTTGTGCTATTCCAATGATACCGGAACAATATTGTATATTGCATATTGGAATATAATATTATATAATACAATATAATATTGTCAGGAAAATTAGGTGTTGTATGTGTTTAGTCTTATACTCAAACATGGTGATACACACAACATTAATATCCTATGTCTTAAGGTAAAACCTAGCACTTAGCATCCAGTTTTTGGCGGCTAGGAGGGTGAATGTTGCCTTCTCTTTCAGTATTATTTAATACACTTCATAGCCTACTGTACCGTGTGCACACCATAGAGGAAACCACAAGTTCCCTCTCCTTAGTAGCTATAGCCTCTCTGAATCTAAAAGGAGTTGGTTTGAAGCTGGTGGGAGAGAAAGTTTGCTAACTTATTCTTTTCATTCTCAATTGCAAAGAAAAACGTCTCTCACATGATTTCCCAAAGTTAACCCATCTCGCGGGGAGAAAAAAAGGGTAAAGCATTTGGAAAGCTTTTCTTGTTTCATACTATGAAAGCTTTCAAGTGCAAAGGCTCAAATAGACTTTCATATGAAGCTGTCATATTTTACAAATAAATAGGATTTAATAAAAGGAGAGACTTTTTTGGCAGAGTGGTATGGAACCTCCGTATTCCTGTTGCCCAAGTAAAGATGCTACGCTACATATTCTTGCTAGCATACATTGGCAACTGACTTAGAGACATCAGTATTCATATTAGCATTTGCTGAAGATGTATTCCAGTCAACCTCTATAGCAGGCTTTTTCGCCTTCCACATTTATCGTGAAATGTTGAAATTATGATTCATTTTAAGACGTAAGTGTGAATATAAGAATATTGTTTGAGATCGCAATCAACTGAAATGGGATGCCGGAAATGTTCAGTCTGCCCTTAACAACATAAGTATCACTGTCGCAAAGAGATACTCTAATGGAGATTGTTGCTTGTGAAGAAGGTTGTTTACGTCAGCAAATCGTTTTAGTGAGGACTAACTGAGCAAGTTACCTAAACTGTGGGTGGGGAATATGTGAAAAAAAAAAAACATACTTTACGGGCTCAGCTTTTGGTAAAACAATTGTGGAAAACATAAGATCCAAATATCTACAATTGAATACCTTCTCAGACTTGCAGTCCCTAACAGTCTACTATTACACAGAGAATGGGAAAACACCATTCAGTATATTTCCGCTCCATCTTCTTCCTGCTCTTTTAGCTGCTTACCACCATGGCAGCCATTTTGTAGAAAATGAAACTGTATACGTTCGGCTGTATATGGTCCGCCCTCTCTCCCTTTAAATAATGATCATGTATGTATTTGCTATTACAAATATAGTTGAAGTATTTCTAGTATAGCATTTTTTTTAGGCTTTCCTCCCAATGTAAGGTATGAGGAGTGGGTAGCGTATGTGCACAATGGCGTACGTGCCTCCCTGCAACATTTCCATTTCCTGCTTAGAATGTTCCAGACGGTATTGAGTAATAGTCTGCCTCATGTCACACACGGGGATGATCTCGTCCGGAGTCTGACTCTACCACCCACTTCCCCCACCGCCCCACCCCGACAACATACACACCAAACCACGGGATGTATAGACCAAGTTGTCCAGAAGTGACCTTGGGTTTGTTTACTTCAATGGAGATCAACTGAGCTGTGAAAGACTGGACCGAAGCTCTTCCCTAGCAGCTCATTTTCCAGTAGTGACTACGGTAGTTCCTCTGTCAGGGTTTCTAGGTAAGTAGGACAGTTGGTGGTGAAGTACCCAAATAGTTTTTCCTCAGTCAGCTACTCCAAACAGAGATACTGTAGCTATGGACAGATGTGTTTGAATTAACATAATTTTTTGGTAAATTAAAAGCTCTCAGCCCTTTGAAAATGCGTAATTTACATATACATTATCAATTAGTTATAGGTCTTCCAATTAGCTCCTCTTTTTCAACATACCCAGAATATTTAGTTGGAAATCAATACATTTTTAATACACTTTTTTCCCCCATGGTAACAGTTGGACCGAGGTATCATAAGATCATATCTGTTATCTATTTCGTGTCTATTTTGTAAAGTCAACTCTGAAATAGAATTCTGCCTCTGGATAAAGTAGGTAAATAAACAGAATACATTCATGATTAAATATGTCTGCCTTGATAATGAACATGCTAGCTGTCAATGTATTGCGCAATCAGGACACGCCACCAATGCTACAAGCAGGACAGCCAACCGGCAGCTGACGTCTTCACACCCATCTAGCCATCTGAACCATCCAATGAAGCCGGGTTGTCACTAAGTAATATGGATGTTGCGGCCCTACCTCTGTCCATAGCAGCCTAGCCCAGTCCAGTCCTATGGCCCTAGTCAGAATACAACAAGTCCTCATAGGTCCACTGTCCCCAGACCTGCATAAACACACACCCAGAAATAGTCCCTCACCTTGGTGCTGCTGCCATCCACACTGCGGCTATCGGCGCCAGACCGGGCCGTTGTCGGTAATGTCCAGAGTGTCCGAGGTGTGTGAGACCAGGATAAGGTGGGTGTGCCAGACTAGAGGCCCAGTACTGGGTATTAGGTGCTTAGAGAGAGTCCACCATTGCTCCCCTGACCACCTCCCTAACCACTAAGAAAGCCCAAATCCCTTTCAGGTCGAGAGTCTGACGCCCGACTGCCCCATAAATCTGAGCAGGCACCGGCAGGGAACGCCATGGGAGTGACGGCCGGGGCGGCTCTCTGGTGAGGTTTTTGGGGAAGGATTATGGATTGAGACGTACAGCTGGGAGGCTGAGGTTACACTTTTCATTCCCACTTCGAGGGGGTCTCGGCTGCCTGGAATCCAGTCAGATTTGTGGAGACTTCTTTTTTCTCCCCGAAAAATGCTCTAAATTCCACATTGGACAAGTCTAAGTTTATCTGATGATAATTGTTTCTGATATAGAACACTTTGGAATATAATTTGGCCAAATGTGATTGGAAGTACCAGCAACTTTTTCCCCACATTTTTTTTTTTTTTTTTACTGAAGTATGAGAAGAAAGAATGGGTACTGTGAAAGTCCTTATTCACCAAAAGACCAGAGTCAAGAGAGAGCAGTATGCCCCCTTCTGGCTCTTTTCTTCTCTCTTTTCTTCTCTCTTTTCTTCTCTTTTCCCCGGCGTCTGGAGATGTGAGGAAATGTCTTTTGATCAGCTCTGACAGAGCCTGGGCCGCGTGAAGAGAAGCTAGCAGGACTATGCCAATCCATGCAAGGGGGAAAAAAATGTCCCTAATAAGAGAGTAATAAGCTAACGAGTGCTGGGTATCCGTCTGATAAACACTCTGGGCTACTGTTTGTGCCAGCACACTTTGTGCCCTTTGACATGTTTCCCCACTCTGACAGACTTTGGATTCTCTGCCAGGACAGTGGGTTTCACCTGGCCCCGTCCAATATGCTCTGCTGCTCACCGTAATGCTGCAGTAGGACCGAATCCAAGGACTTCAGTGACACTGTGCAAATCCTCACTCTTAGAGGACGAGCTAGACATGTCTTTTGTCCGACTTTTCTCATACTACACATGGATGAGCAGAGGAAGTGGAAGGGTTTTCTGTACAACGTGATTGTGTCCCACCTATAGTCCACACCGACTGACCATTCCCACTACGACTGACTGGTCCCATTGTGAGAGTAGTCTTTAGGCTGGTCAGATATTTCAAAGGACTCCACATGGTGGCTTTAACTGCAGCTCTATAGGTACATGGATGTACCTCTGAGAGCTCCTCAGTGTTGAATCCCATTTCACCCCAAATATACACATCAGCCCAGGATGGGGGGCGGGAGGACAGCAGCAGAGCAGCAGCAACGTTTTGGCTGGCTGGTGTCACCCTCTCTCTTACTCCATGGCTTTCCCCAGGAGCTCTCCCCAAACACAGCCAAGCCCACAGGCCTGAACAGGTGCTCTCCTGGAGGAAGGCGGCTGGGGCTCGGGCCAGGGCTGGGGCTCGGGCCAGGGCTAGGACTGGCAGTGCTGGTGAGGCCTGGGTTACCGGGCAAGGCAGGCTTGGGCTATGATGCGGTGCGATGATGAGTCCCAGGCTCATGATTGTAATTACGGCGGGTAGAAGCCGATTAGGTAGCGCTGAGCGGCCCAGCAAGGGGGATGGGCCCACGCCCAGCAGGGAGGGGAGTCCTGCCACGGGAGGGACCAATCAAGTGTGAAGCAGAGTGCAGACCCTGGGCCCCGATTCAGTGGGAAAAGGCTTGGCCACTGGTTCAGAGCGCCGCAACTTTCACGGATTAGTAGAGACACTATTCTGGAGTCTGAAAGGGGAACACAGCACGGAGTAGGCATCAATGCACACACACGCACACGCACACGCACATACGGCAGGGAGGAGGGCTGCAGCCGTCGCCATTTCACTATGGCAACGGCATATCTCACATTCGGGCCCAAATGAAGATACCTTGGGCTGGAATTGGGATATTTATGCCCCCAGTTTAATAGAACTGTTTTAGTAGCTCCTCTCCCTCTCTGGGAGGAAGTGTTTCCCCTTCATTGAGTAAATTAGTTCCATTTGGAGATGTGAGGAGGATCCGACAAGCATCATTGGTGAATTACTGGATACCTACGCTCTGAATTACTCATTTAATTGCGCAGTGCTGGTTATTTCATCAGAATTGAACATTTTGGAAAAGCTTCAGTACTTCCTTTGGTGTGTTGTAATGTTCAATTGAGCCGAATGACTCACATCATTTTCATGGGGAAAAATGTTAGGTAGGAAAATAATTTTAGGTGTAGTTTACTAAATTAGGCACTGTTCCTAACTGTTCAATGATGCCGACAGTTAGGATCTGTAGACATGCTGTGTCCCAATGAGACAGATACTCTCTTCCTTACTGTTAAATAATTATATTTAGGAGGGCATTTTCCTTTCTCTGTGTGTAACAATTGATGATGGTGAGAGGGAGCGTTCAGACAAATAGCTTTTCACCGAAATACTATAATCATGGACCCGCATCTATCGTTCTAAATCTGAATCGTTTTTATCTCTTTTTGTTTGACAGACAATTCAACATTTTGTTGTTTCATTTAAAGAGCAAGTTAAATGGATATTGGTTTGAAATAGTCCACTTTTAGGGCCTGACATTTTTGTGCTCCATGAAATAGACAAAAATAGTATGAAACTACACAAATCATGGGTTACCAAGTAAATTGTAAATACTGCTTCATAGAGCATGCTACCATGCTCTAAATTCACATTTATCCTTACCTAGTTTCCCGTAGCGTGCTACTGCGAACATATTTAAATACGATATCATTTCCATATGATCACGTGCAGATACTTCCTAACCAGACTGTTGTTGATGCTGCTTTTCTTTGTTCAGAGACGCCATCCTCGAAGCTACATATGTTTTGTTTTGTATGAATGTTTAACACTGAGTATAACTCATTTTGGAAAGAAAATAAAGAAGTAAACGATGACGTTAGTGTCGTTTCGGGGGGGGGGGGGGGGTGGAGGCTCAGGTTCTATTCAGTTTAATGGCGTCTCCTCCCTTGACAGCCTGGGTGTGTGATTTAGCGTTCTTTGAGATGAGGAGAGTATGTCTGCATCCAGGGGCCTCCCCTCTCTATGGGTCCTATCATCCAGTGGGTCTCTCTCTCTTTCTTTCTCTCTTTCTCTCTCTCTCTCTCTCTCTCTCTCTCTCTCTCTCTCTCTCTCTCGCTCTCTCTCTCTCTCTCTCTCTCTCTCTCTCTCTCTCTCTCTCTCTCTCTCTCTCTCTCTCTCTCTCTCTCTCTCTGCGCATCACTCATCACGTTTGTATTTTGAAGTCACAGTTTTCTCTTTACTTGTCTCTGTGGTTCTTTGATGCACTTACGTACTGTGAATAGTTCCTTTAATGCCGGGATCCTGCCTCACTATCCCCTCTCTGGCAGCGTAGGAACAGTGTCTCTCTTGCCTTTGAAACGACGTCCATAAATTACAAGTTGTCTAGTGTCATTTCCCTTGTTTATTGCCATTTTGGGCTCCTTCTCCCCTATGTTCCTCTCTTGTGTTTCACGTTTAATTGCACCAATAATGTTGGCAGGCCTCGCCAGCACGGCACATGCAGTTGCTGGGAAGGGGGTACGGAAACTATTAACATATTTTCCAGGCTTTGCGAGTTTTATGTGTGTAATTTGTGTGGATATATCCCACTGTGTTACCACCACCAACCAGAAGAACAGAATGAGATTGTGCTGTGGCCTGTGACACAGTAGTGATAGAGAGACAGAAAGAGAGAGAGAGAGAGAGAGAGAGAGAGAGAGAGAGAGAGAGAGAGAGAGAGAGAGAGAGAGAGAGAGAGAGAGAACGCGTGAGGGAGAGTGAAGTCTGTACAGGAGATCAGCCCTAAGTGTTCCTAAAGAGCCTGTGTGTTTTCCCCCCTCCTACACAAACAGCTTCATTTATTGCTTGTCTGCTGAAGTCAACAGCCTATTATAAACCCACAGTCATTTCCTACATGCTTCATATATGACCACAGATGGAGAGAGGAGGGGAGAGACGGGAAAAACGGATCTTCTAGGCTGGTAAAGGGAATGTGCATTAGACCCTTAACACATAAGCATACTAAGTGAGCACATTTTAATACTATCTTTATATCGAACTGCCTCTTTTTCCACTTGAATAGATGTATGCATGGGTACAGATGTAGGATCTTCATCTGACCCAGTTTGCTACAGCAGGGAAATAACACTGCAGCAACAGGATGTGTGAATTATTATGTGGGTTATAATTAATGGACATATTTTGTAGGAGAAAATCAAGTCGGACATTTTTAAATGGAAATTGCAAACTTCAGAAGCCTTTTTAAACATCAAATGCATTACACGTTTTACATTTCCTACATTGCACAAATGTTCTCCTGCAACAGGGTGATCCAATTAAGATCCTTCATCTGTAAGAAAACTAGGTAAGCAAATTGTAATATCTTTATTCCGAAGTACACAACCCTGGACAGGACACTAGTCTATCACAGGGCCTTACCCCCAATCTGTCTCCTTAATGCTGAGGGACAAGCAGAGATGTACCAGGTCCCATTTTTAAAGTCTCAACCTTCCAATCTTAGGACGGACACCCTAACCACATGGCTGAGTGTTTTATGTTTCTACTCTCATCAGGATCGGCTCTGTTAGAAGTCCTTGATAGTACATAGAAAACGTCTCTCACCCTGCACTACCTGTAAAGGCTGGGCACGACCTCCAACTCCCTCCACCTCACCTGCAGGACCGGTTTATTCTCATCAGAAGCAATGTGCAGTGATGAGCCCGGCCGTGCGCGCTGAGGAGAATCGTGGGAGGTAAGAAATGAGTGGGATTTGAGTCTGAGACTGTCCTCTGCTGAGTCTACTCCCTCTGGGCCACAGAGGTCCAGCTAGAGGGGGAACAGAGAGGGTGTTGACCTCTACCTGTGACCTCATATCTATTAGGGGTTGTGGGTGTGTATGTATGCCCACCTGTGTTTATGTGTGACATCTTCGGTGGGTCTGATTCGTCGGGCCTTGAGCTTCAGTAGCACCAGGAGGATGTAAAATAGGGAGCCCCCCCGCGGCATTGATTCTGATGTGGAGTGTGTGTGTGGGGGTGGGGGCAGGAGGGGCGCATGGGAAGTGAGGGTCCCAGAGAGCCGATCGATCCCACAGCTGCAGGTGGCCAGGCTGGAGAACAGCCCCTCGGCACTTCTGAACCTGGTCTGACTACCAAACACACAGTAGCATCCACACAGAGAAGCACACAAATAAGCAAACACACACACACACACATATACACACACGGCTCATCACACTGCACACACCACACCACATAGGGAGGGACAACACAGTCCAGCAGTCATCAGATGAGACAGATCTAGTGTGTTGAGCAAATAGTTTGGGATAAGAGGAGTTATTTGACTCAATAGTTCATCATATTTACTACATTTGATTCCAATGGATCTGTCACACACAGTCTATTGAAAATACCCATTCACAAAACAAATGATAGTCTTCCTTCCCAGGGCCCTATCTGAAGCGTCTTTATTCTGTCACCAGTTAGGAGCCCATCCCGATTATCTTAAAAATGAATGTTATCTGTGGCATACCATGACCATACGAAGACGAGGGATTTTTGTTGAGAACCGCCCATCATGTCATTTGGTTGCATCAGGAAACCGAGTTCCTGCAACTCTTTATTACCTCTCTGGAGACGTTTACTCGCAGATCATCTCGTCAGTCCCAGCAACATACAGTACAGTACAGCACAGAACATGCATGGCAAACGGCAGTTTGATCAGATGTGTCACATAAATAATACACGGAACGACATCATTACCACAGCTTCCACCCACCCCCACGTATTTATCACGGATGAGCTGATGACTTAATGAGTCATCAAGTTGTGCACAGAGAGAGCCACTCAGTCCCTGAGACTCCTTATTCGTAAAGAAATAGGTTAAGCCTCGCTGTTTAAAATTGTCCTAAAATCCTTTCATGCTTGTTAGACAAAAGGATCTTTCTCCCGGAACATGGTTTTTAGTTTGTTGTGGCAGAAACAACATTTAAATGTTTTGGGGTACAATTGTTTTTCTTCTCGTTTTCCAAATGTTTGATTTCGGCTGTGCTAGCAGAGGTTTGGCAGGTACACAGACCTATCAGGTTACCGGAAAATGATAGAATGATTGTTTAGAAGGTCTCGTGGGATTAGAACTGTCTGGACACGCTGCTGTTCAGTCAATAGTGGATCAATACTACTTCCATATCAACTACACCCAGCCTAGCTCCCCCCACTACCTCGAGCACCAAACAACAGGACATTTTTAGGACAAATTATTGAAGTGTGCCTCGGGCTTAGAAGAGGATCTGGTGCTGGTAGCATGGGGGAAATGAAATAGGTCACCAGTTGCTTAACGACTTATGATCATGTACTGTACATGTGGTATAATATCATTCAAAAAATGTGTTGCTGGAACTGTGGGGAAAGAAGTGTTTATGGCTGGTGATACTGGTCTTAATTCAGACGTATTGCCATAGGGTCTCTTTGCTATATACAGTATTACTGGCTTAATTCAAGGGCTCTATTTCTGGGCCCATGGACTTAAGACCAGGAGTGGAGCTGAGGTCTGGACAGCAGCAGGGGGACATTTTTACTGCTGCTCCAAAATGAAACAAGCAGGCTTTATTTGCCCTTTCCTACTGAGACGCTGGGAAATTATTATCCACAAAGTGCAGAAATAAAGAATAGATTTTCCAGCCGTGATGAATCCAGCATGTTACAGCTGAGGCCACCACTCTGACTAGGGACCTGAGCTGGGAGAGTAGAGGAAGGGGAAATTGGATTCTGCCAGAAACCCTGACCACTCACTGGATACTTGATGAAAGCCATATCTTCCAAAATTGATATTAAGGGCTCCCGAAGTGGGTAGGAAGATTGCGGAGCGATATGATAAACTAGCTTGAAATGACTTGGTGCTGCGACTGCATATGGTCCGATAAGCAGCTTCATGCTACCTTTCCCCTGCTTTAGATGCATTTAAAGCAGCAAACCGAGGAACAACCCAGAGAGTGGGATATCAGGATGTTGATAATGGAGACTCTGTTAAATCTCAAAGACTTGCTGTGTCTTCCACGCTCTGTAAACACGTCCCCTCCGCAAAGCTTTGTCTCAATGAGCTCATGTCAAGAGGCTGTTGCGCTTACCCCACTGCCACGCTATCCAAACAAGTTTGTTTCTGATTACCACATTGTTTCAAAAGGACCTCAGTCAGGACACAACTAGAAAAAGCAGGAGGCAGTGTCTTGGACACGCATGGCCCCTTAGACCAAGTTCTTTCACTCTCAAGCTAAACGTTTAGCCACCCCGGCTAATTAACAGCAGTTAAAGAGGTCACATCAAAGGGAGGCTGAGTTTGGACACTCTCTCTCCGCCCCTTCAGGTCCTAGAGGTCACCCCTCTTGCAGGGAGAAGTTAGGAGGTCCCGGCCCCAGACCTCTGGGCCCTAACCTCTACCAGAGCAGTTCAAAGCCCACCAGCAGAGGGATACGCTGCCGCCCCCCCCCCCCCCCAAAAAAAAACAGGAAGACATCAAAGAGACAGTTGGAAAAAGACAGAAGGAGAAGTAAAAAATAAAGGCCTCTCAATTCAAAAGCAATGCACATTCTAGAAGACAAATAAAATGAATCTGTGTGAGTTGTCATACGTCTAAAGGGCCTTTGATGTGCCGTAGTCTCCTCCGGGCACTTGAGGAGAATTATGTGATTAAACAGACCTGAGCATTCTAGACACAAGCAGGCAAGCGGAGTGGGGAGAAGAAAGCCCCCTAATGAAGTGGCTGGTGGGTCCTTCAGCCCTGGCTGGGGCCGCCATGCAGCCTGTTCACAATCTGTCTAATGACGAAGCCCTAGGAGCGGGGGCTGGGTGTTCCGGGGCCTGCTATGGGCTGCCGAGCTCAGAGCACCAGCGCTTCCCAATGAAACCACAAAGGGAGATCACAGGAGCTTAGCACTCATCAAGCCCAATAAACCTGTCTGGAGTCAGGATGGGACACTCCGCCAAGGGGCCCCCGCACACTTCCTCACTATGGCATCAGGCTGACATGCCCTTATCACACTCTCAACAACATCTCCTCACCTCTTTCTGTGGTTCTAGCAACATTGTAGGCTAATATCGCAGGCTTTTTTCCTCTCTTGGTGGCTGGTGTTGTGTATTGTGTAGTATAGACAGTATATGTGTTGATGTGCATACACTGGGTTGTTTACATGCCTCCATTTTAAACGGGGGCTACACCCCCTGTCCTGTGCCGCCGCCCGGAGTCCTCTGACAAACTTATGCAAATTAGGCCGGCCACAATTGTGCCCACAGCTGCACACAGCCGGCCAAAGACGGAGGGGCGCGGCGACCGGCCCTTTTATCTGTAACCCCTGATCCCCTCTCAGCGACACGTCATGTTCGCCCCCAACACTGGCCCTGAAAGAGAAATGCCCCCCCCCCACCCCCCCAACTGCTCTGCTCTATACACACACAGACAGATGAGACTGTGGCCTTGGCTGTAGCTTTGGACAGAAGGGGCATAATCTGCTGCTGCTCTGCTTTCTCCAAACAGACTCACTCACGTACCTCCACCCATTCCACGGCCCTTCTGTAGAGGCAAAGAGGAAGAGGAAAGGTGCATGTGATCCTTTAGGGTAATATGAGGGAGAGAGAAATAGAGGGAGGAAGGGAGGGAGAGAGAGAGAGAGAGAGAAAGAGAGAGAGAGAAAGAGAGAGAGAGAGAGAGAGAGAGAGAGAGAGAGAGAGAGAAAGAGAGAGAGAAAGAGAGAGAGAGAGTGAGAGAGAAAGAGAGAGAGAGAGTGAATGAGAGAGAGAGAGAGAGAGAGAGAGAGAGAGAGAGAGAGAAAGAGAGAGAGAAAGAGAGAGAGAGAGTGAATGAGAGAGAGGGAGAGAGAGAGAGACAGAGAGAGAGAGAGAGTGAGAGAGAGACTGCGAGGGAGAGACAGAGTCAGAGAGACAGAGAGACATAGAGAGCTGAAGAACCTGATTGCTTTAATCAGCTCCCTCTTTCAATAAAGCGGCACTCCGGCCGTGTGATTCAGACTCGCGACCCGGCTCTCCTCGCCCTCTGCATTGTTCTCACATGAAAATCAATTCCCTTGAAGACCCTCCTTAATCCTGTATTTCGCGTCAACAATGGTCACTTGTGCACGGCTCTGATGGACTAAGAGCCGGGATGATGCGGCTGTCTGCTCTCATTCCAGCCCCATTCAGGTAATGGCGGCTCAGATCACTTTGTAGTGGCAAGTGCAGGAGTCGACAGGAAGACATTTGCGATCATAATTTCCTGTGCAGCGTTGGCCGGGCCAGTCACCCCAACCCAGAATTAGGCCCGACAACCACAGAGGTTACAGATCAAGCTGTAACAATACACTGTCCCTTTGAACGGGTCTCAGCCTCTGTCCCCATTGAGCCCAGATAGACCGAATATACAGGACCATGATCACACTAATAACTATCACCTCACCAACCAACAGTCTCATGGACCCCTGGACCAGGGCTTTCTCTACTGTTATGTATCATACAGTACGTCCCTGCAGGCACACAGGGCTTTCTCTACTGTTATGTCTCATATGTCCCTGCAGGGACACAGGGCTTTCTCGACGGTTACGTCTCATACGTCCCTGCAGGGATACAGGGCTTTCTCTACTGTTATATCTCATACAGTACGTCCCTGCAGGCACACAGGGCTTTCTCTACTATTATGTCTCATACGTCCCTGCAGGGATACAGGGCTTTCTCTACTGTTATATCTCATACAGTATTTCATACAGCAGGCACACAGGGCTTTCTCTACTGTTATGTCTCATACGTGCCTGCAGGGACACAGGGCTTTCTCTACTATTATGTCTCATACGTCCCTGCAGGGATACAGGGCTTTCTCTACTGTTATATCTCATACAGTATCTCATACAGCAGGCACACAGGGCTTTCTCTACTGTTATGTCTCATACGTGCCTGCAGGGACACAGGGCTTTCTCTACTGTTATGTCTCATACGTGCCTGCAGGGACACAGGGCTTTCTCTACTGTTATGTCTCATATGTGCCTGCAGGCACACAGGGCTTTCTCTACTGTTATGTCTCATATGTGCCTGCAGGCACACAGGGCTTTCTCTACTGTTATGTATCATGTGTGCCTGCAGGCACACAGGGCTTCCTCTACTGTTATGTCTCATATGTGCCTGCAGGGACTTAGGGCTTCCTCTACTGTTATGTCTCATATGTCCCTGCAGGTATACAGGGCTTTCTCTACTGTTATGTCTCATATGTGCCTGCAGGGACAAAGGTCTTTCTCTACTGTTATGTCTCATACAGTACGTCCCTGCAGGTACACAGGTCTTTCTCTACTGTCATGTCTCATACGTGCCTGCAGGGACACAGGGCTTTCTCTACAGTTATGTCACATACAGTACGTCCCTGCAGGTACACAGGGCTTTCTCTACTGTTATGTCTCATACAGTACGTCCCTGTAGGCACACAGGGCTTTCTCTGCAGTTATGTCTCATACGTGCCTGCAGGGACTTAGGGCTCTCTCTACTGTTATGTCTCATACGTGCCTGCAGGGACACAGGGCTTTCTCTACTGTTATGTCTCATACGTGCCTGCAGGGACACAGGCCTCACTCTACTGTTATGTCTCATACGTGCCTGCAGGGACACAGGCCTTTCTCTACTGTTATGTCTCATACGTGCCTGCAGGGACACAGGGCTTTCTCTACTGTTATGTCTCATACGTGCCTGCAGGGACACAGGCCTCACTCTACTGTTATGTCTCATACGTGCCTGCAGGGACACAGGCCTTTCTCTACTGTTATGTCTCATACGTGCCTGCAGGGACACAGGGCTTTCTCTACTGTTATGTCTCATACGTGCCTGCAGGGACACAGGACTTTCTCTACAGTTATGTCTCATACGTGCCTGCAGGGACTTAGGGCTCTCTCTACTGTTATGTCTCATACGTGCCTGCAGGGACACAGGCCTTTCTCTACTGTTATGTCTCATACGTGCCTGCAGGGACACAGGGCTTTCTCTACTGTTATGTCTCATACGTGCCTGCAGGGACACAGGCCTCACTCTACTGTTATGTCTCATACGTGCCTGCAGGGACACAGGCCTTTCTCTACTGTTATGTCTCATACGTGCCTGCAGGGACACAGGGCTTTCTCTACTGTTATGTCTCATACGTGCCTGCAGGGACACAGGCCTCACTCTACTGTTATGTCTCATACGTGCCTGCAGGGACACAGGCCTTTCTCTACTGTTATGTCTCATACGTGCCTGCAGGGACACAGGGCTTTCTCTACTGTTATGTCTCATACGTGCCTGCAGGGACACAGGGCTTTCTCTACAGTTATGTCTCATACGTGCCTGCAGGGACACAGGCCTCACTCTACTGTTATGTCTCATACGTGCCTGCAGGGACACAGGCCTCACTCTACTGTTATGTCTCATACGTGCCTGCAGGGACACAGGCCTCACTCTACTGTTATGTCTCATACGTGCCTGCAGGGACACAGGGCTTTCTCTACTGTTATGTCTCATACGTGCGTGCAGGGACACAGGGCTTTCTCTACTGTTATATCTCATAGAGTAGGTCCCTGCAGGCACACAGGGCTTTCTCTACTGTTATGTCTCATACGTGCCTGCAGGGACACAGGGCTTTCTCTACTGTTATGTCTCATATGTGCCTGCAGGCACACAGGGCTTTCTCTACTGTTATGACTCATATGTGCCTGCAGGCACACAGGGCTTTCTCTACTGTTATGTCTCATACGTCCCTGCAGGGATACAGGGCTTTCTCTACTGTTATGTCTCATACAGTACGGCCCTGCAGGTACACAGGGCTTTCTCTACTGTTATGTCTCATACGTGCCTGCAGGGACACAGGCCTCACTCTACTGTTATGTCTCATACGTGCCTGCAGGGACACAGGCCTTTCTCTACTGTTATGTCTCATACGTGCCTGCAGGGACACAGGGCTTTCTCTACTGTTATGTCTCATACGTGCCTGCAGGGACACAGGGCTTTCTCTACAGTTATGTCTCATACGTCCCTGCAGGGATAGAGGGCTTTCTCTACTGTTATGTCTCATACAGTACGGCCCTGCAGGTACACAGGGCTTTCTCTACTGTTATGTCTCATACGTGCCTGCAGGGACACAGGCCTCACTCTACTGTTATGTCTCATACGTGCCTGCAGGGACACAGGGCTTTCTCTACTGTTATGTCTCATACGTGCGTGCAGGGACACAGGGCTTTCTCTACTGTTTTATCTCATAGAGTAGGTCCCTGCAGGCACACAGGGCTTTCTCTACTGTTATGTCTCATACGTGCCTGCAGGGACACAGGGCTTTCTCTACTGTTATGTCTCATATGTGCCTGCAGGCACACAGGGCTTTCTCTACTGTTATGACTCATGTGTGCCTGCAGGCACACAGGGCTTTCTCTACTGTTATGTCTCATACGTCCCTGCAGGGATACAGGGCTTTCTCTACTGTTATGTCTCATACAGTACGGCCCTGCAGGTACACAGGGCTTTCTCTACTGTTATGTCTCATACGTGCCTGCAGGGACACAGGGCTTTCTCTACAGTTATGTCACAAACAGTACGTCCCTGCAGGTACACAGGGCTTTCTCTACTGTTATGTCTCATACAGTACGTCCCTGTAGGCACACAGGGCTTTCTCTACAGTTATGTCTCATACGTGCCTGCAGGGACACAGGACTTTCTCTACAGTTATGTCTCATACGTGCCTGCAGGGACCTAGGGCTTGCTCTACTGTTATGTCTCATACGTGCCTGCAGGGACACAGGCCTCACTTTACAGTTATGTCTCATATGTGCCTGCAGGGACACAGGGCTTTCTCTACTGTTATGTCTCATACGTGCCTGCAGGGACACAGAGCTTTCTCTACTGTTATGTCTCATACGTGCCTGCAGGGACACATGCCTCACTCTACTGTTATGTCTCATACGTGCCTGCAGGGACACAGGGCTTTCTCTACTGTTATGTCTCATACGTGCCTGCAGCTACACAGGGCTTTCTCTACTGTTATGTCTCATACGTGCCTGCAGGGACACAGGGCTTTCTCTACTGTTATGTCTCATACGTGCCTGCAGGGACTTAGAGCTCTCTCTCTTCTGTTAATTCTCATACGCGCCAGCAGGGACACAGGGCTTTCTCTACTGTTATGTCTCATACGTGCCTGCAGGGACTGAGGGCTTTCTCTACTGTTATGTCTCATACTTGCCTGCAGGGACTTAGGGCTTTCTCTACTGTTATGTCTCATACGTGCCTGCGGGGACTTAGGGCTCTCTCTACTGTTATGTCTCATACTTGCCTGCAGGGACTTAGGGCTTTCTCTACTGTTATGTCTCATACGTGCCTGCAGGGACTTAGGGCTTTCTCTACTGTTATGTCTCATACTTGCCTGCAGGGACGTAGGGCTTTCTCTACTGTTATGTCTCATACGCGCCAGCAGGGACTTAGGGCTTTCTCTACTGTTATGTCTCATACTTGCCTGCAGGGACTTAGGGCTTTCTCTACTGTTATGCCTCATACGCGCCAGCAGGGACTTAGGGCTTTCTCTACTGTTATGTCTCATACTTGCCTGCAGGGACTTAGGGCTTTCTCTACTGTTATGTCTCATACTTGCCTGCAGGGACTTAGGGCTTTCTCTACTGTTATGCCTCATACGCGCCAGCAGGGACTTAGGGCTTTCTCTACTGTTATGTCTCATACTTGCCTGCAGGGACTTAGGGCTTTCTCTACTGTTATGTCTCATACTTGCCTGCAGGGACGTAGGGCTTTCTCTACTGTTATGTCTCATACTTGCCTGCAGGGACTTAGGGCTTTCTCTACTGTTATGCCTCATACGCGCCAGCAGGGACTTAGGGCTTTCTCTACTGTTATGTCTCATACTTGCCTGCAGGGACTTAGGGCTTTCTCTACTGTTATGCCTCATACGCGCCAGCAGGGACTTAGGGCTTTCTCTACTGTTATGCCTCATACGCGCCAGCAGGGACTTAGGGCTCTCTCTACTGTTATGCCTCATACGCGCCAGCAGGGACTTAGGGCTCTCTCTACTGTTATGCCTCATACGCGCCAGCAGGGACTTAGGGCTTTCTCTACTGTTATGTCTCATACTTGCCTGCAGGGACTTAGGGCTTTCTCTACTGTTATGTCTCATACTTGCCTGCAGGGACTTAGGGCTTTCTCTACTGTTATGCCTCATACGCGCCAGCAGGGACTTAGGGCTTTCTCTACTGTTATGTCTCATACTTGCCTGCAGGGACTTAGGGCTTTCTCTACTGTTATGTCTCATACTTGCCTGCAGGGACGTAGGGCTTTCTCTACTGTTATGTCTCATACTTGCCTGCAGGGACTTAGGGCTTTCTCTACTGTTATGCCTCATACGCGCCAGCAGGGACTTAGGGCTTTCTCTACTGTTATGTCTCATACTTGCCTGCAGGGACTTAGGGCTTTCTCTACTGTTATGCCTCATACGCGCCAGCAGGGACTTAGGGCTTTCTCTACTGTTATGCCTCATACGCGCCAGCAGGGACTTAGGGCTCTCTCTACTGTTATGCCTCATACGCGCCAGCAGGGACTTAGGGCTCTCTCTACTGTTATGCCTCATACGCGCCAGCAGGGACTTAGGGCTCTCTCTACTGTTATGCCTCATACGCGCCAGCAGGGACTTAGGGCTCTCTCTACTGTTATGCCTCATACGCGCCAGCAGGGACTTAGGGCTCTCTCTACTGTTATGCCTCATACGCGCCAGCAGGGACTTAGGGCTCTCTCTACTGTTATGCCTCATACGCGCCAGCAGGGACTTAGGGCTTTCTCTACTGTTATGCCTCATACGCGCCAGCAGGGACTTAGGGCTCTCTCTACTGTTATGCCTCATACGCGCCAGCAGGGACTTAGGGCTCTCTCTACTGTTATGCCTCATACGCGCCAGCAGGGACTTAGGGCTCTCTCTACTGTTATGCCTCATACGCGCCAGCAGGGACTTAGGGCTCTCTCTACTGTTATGCCTCATACGCGCCAGCAGGGACTTAGGGCTCTCTCTACTGTTATGCCTCATACGCGCCAGCAGGGACTTAGGGCTCTCTCTACTGTTATGCCTCATACGCGCCAGCAGGGACTTAGGGCTCTCTCTACTGTTATGCCTCATACGCGCCAGCAGGGACTTAGGGCTCTCTCTACTGTTATGCCTCATACGCGCCAGCAGGGACACAGGGCTTTCTCTACTGTTATGTCTCATACGCGCCAGCAGGGACTTAGGGCTCTCTCTACTGTTATGCCTCATACGCGCCAGCAGGGACTTAGGGCTCTCTCTACTGTTATGCCTCATACGCGCCAGCAGGGACTTAGGGCTTTCTCTACTGTTATGTCTCATACTTGCCTGCAGGGACTTAGGGCTTTCTCTACTGTTATGTCTCATACGCGCCAGCAGGGACTTAGGGCTTTCTCTACTGTTATGTCTCATACTTGCCAGCAGGGACTTAGGGCTTTCTCTACTGTTATGCCTCATACGCGCCAGCAGGGACTTAGGGCTCTCTCTACTGTTATGCCTCATACGCGCCAGCAGGGACTTAGGGCTTTCTCTACTGTTATGCCTCATACGCGCCAGCAGGGACTTAGGGCTCTCTCTACTGTTATGCCTCATACGCGCCAGCAGGGACTTAGGGCTTTCTCTACTGTTATGTCTCATACGCGCCAGCAGGGACTTAGGGCTCTCTCTACTGTTATGTCTCATACGCGCCAGCAGGGACTTAGGGCTCTCTCTACTGTTATGTCTCATACGCGCCAGCAGGGACTTAGGGCTCTCTCTACTGTTATGTCTCATACGCGCCAGCAGGGACTTAGGGCTCTCTCTACTGTTATGTCTCATACGCGCCAGCAGGGACTTAGGGCTCTCTCTACTGTTATGTCTCATACGCGCCAGCAGGGACTTAGGGCTTTCTCTACTGTTATGTCTCATACGCGCCAGCAGGGACTTAGGGCTTTCTCTACTGTTATGTCTCATACTTGCCTGCAGGGACTTAGGGCTCTCTCTACTGTTATGTCTCATACGCGCCAGCAGGGACTTAGGGCTCTCTCTACTGTTATGTCTCATACGCGCCAGCAGGGACTTAGGGCTTTCTCTACTGTTATGTCTCATACGCGCCAGCAGGGACTTAGGGCTCTCTCTACTGTTATGTCTCATACGCGCCAGCAGGGACTTAGGGCTTTCTCTACTGTTATGTCTCATACGCGCCAGCAGGGACTTAGGGCTCTCTCTACTGTTATGTCTCATACGCGTCAGCAGGGACTCAGGGCTTTCTCTACTGTTATGCCTCATACGCGTCAGCAGGGACTTAGGGCTTTCTCTACTGTTATGTCTCATACGCGCCAGCAGGGACTTAGGGCTCTCTCTACTGTTATGTCTCATACGCGCCAGCAGGGACACAGGGCTTTCTCTACTGTTATGTCTCATACGCGCCAGCAGGGACTTAGGGCTATGTCAACAGGTGGTGGCCACTCCTTTTCTGTACATTGTTTCTGCACAAAAAAATGCAATGTTTTGTAGATTGCCCAAAGTGTCAAGAGCTTGTTGATCATGTTTGTCAGTAAGATCACCAACGACTATGTCAAGCGATCAAAGCCACAATTTTGTGTGGTGTTTTAAAAAAGAGCCCAAATCTCCCTATAGTCGTCTTTTCATAATCCTGTTTGTGTTTCAGGTAGCGGTTTTGATGTACAGCTTCCTGCCATGCCTTCAGTGGGCTGCGGACTGTGGGGTATTGGTTTCAACAGGGCACGAATGTCTAGTCTGCTGGTCTTTATAATGGATTCATACATCAAACCATGTTTCAGGTTGGTTCTGCGACCTCTGGACACCAGAAAAGATGCTTTGATGCCAGCGTTCACCCCCCTCTAACTCTCAAAAGCCCAACAGGGGAAGGCAACAGAGAGCAACATCACCTCAACAATCCCCCTTAATTACAGTCAGTCCATATATATATATAAAAAAGCTGATCAAGAATACAAAGGCTTGAGTCTACAGAGGAGTTTTCATTACCTGTCCCTCTCTCCTTACCTTTTCTGTGTCTGACAAAGAAAAGGAACAAAGGCGGAACCCTACTGATTGAAAACTAGCAGAACAGTGAAACAACAGGACACAACTGATCGCTCGTGCATGGCTGGGATTAGGGATAATAGTAGAAAGAGCACGGAGAAGAAAGAGCACAACAAAAGAAACAGGGGACTGACAAAACTTTTTTTCATTTTCCTTTTGAGGTGAACGGGACAGAGAAAGAAGAGAGGCTCTGGTCATACACAAAGATCTAGAAAGATACAGAGATGCCAGTCGCTTTTAGCCACTCCCCTTTCCTGTTAACCAACCACATGAAAGATGAAGACCAAGGTCTCTTGAGCAACATGAGACGAACACCCCGGATAAATATGAATTGTTTATTACCGTATTATTATTCATTTATTCATTGTTTGCTTTAAGGGGAAAGCGTTGCCATGCGAACCATCTTCTATGTGCATTTTTTTTACGGCACAAGAATGGAACACTGCGATTCCGGTCGACCAACTGACTTGTGAAGGTCTTCAATACCACACCAGCTAACAAGACTGTGGCCCTTTCCTTTCACAGCTCTAAGTGGAAATCATACAACAATACTTTGCTTTGGCCTTGGTCCAAATTGCACTCTATTCTTTTTAATCTCCCTTATAAGAAAAGAAAGGGGAACAGAGGGATTAGAATCTGCATGTCTTTTCCTCATTGGAGTGTGTGGATGTGAATGTAGGGAGGTGATGGGTACGCCTCTACTGGTCCAGGCTCACTGAAGTGGTAACCCTCTCTGCCCCTTTGGTTTGGGATAGGCTTGACTACTGCTAGATAATGCTGAGAGAGGAGATGGTGGTAGTGGCAGAAATAGAGCACCAGGCTAATTGGTGGGGCTCGTTTGTTTTCAGGAAGTGAGGGATAATCCAGACAGTGCAGA
This sequence comes from Oncorhynchus mykiss, assembly GCF_057628025.1. Taxonomy (NCBI): domain Eukaryota; kingdom Metazoa; phylum Chordata; class Actinopteri; order Salmoniformes; family Salmonidae; genus Oncorhynchus; species Oncorhynchus mykiss. The sequence continues at coordinate 29,494,650 of NC_143046.1, forward strand.
CTAAAACGTGGGGAATTGTGTAAGTGTTGCAGAGTCTGGGTGAGCACTGTTTTACTAGGCTCTGTGTTGAACGCAGAGAAGGATGTGGAGCTGGCTTCTTCACAACACCTGGAGCCACTGAGTGATTACAATTACACCACGTGTAATAGTGGTACCAAGGAGACTTTAAAGGACAACCCATTACACAGGGGGATAGGATCATTCACAGCCATACTTTAGAAACAGCAGCCACAATGGATGAAAAACACACACATTAGAGACTACAGTTGATTTTCCATTAGAAACACTAGAGAGCCCACCAACTGTTCTCAAACTCCGGCTCACTGCTCTCTTGTTTGATTATGCACTCATTTGTTTAAAACAACTTTACAAAGTGCTTTTTCTGAAGAGGAAAGACCTTTCAGTGACTTTCCCCAAAAATGGCCCAGATTTTGAGGGTCTGTTGCTGTGGTGTGCCACCCCCGACTCTCTCATGTTGCGTTGCCCAGCCCTCCTAATCGCCATGACTGGCTGACCTTTGGATCGGCCCCCTCTGTGATTTACAGCCTTTCACTGGCTTGACCTCTGCCTCCTCTGTCTCCCTACAGACACCCTGTTCACGTGAGTACTGTTGAAGTGCTGATGAGTCGGACAAGCACTGTTTCCCTGATGTATTGCCCTGGCTCGCCTTGTCAAGCTCTCTCTAGGTGGCACAATGCAGCCAGTGGTTCATTAACCCTCTACCCTCTACCCCCACCTCCACTAAGCCAGCTTCCCCTCTGGCCTGGAGCTATAGGTAGGCCAGGTTAAAGCCCCTAATGAAGTGTGCCATGGTGGTGGAGTGTGAATGCCACCACATGTGGGGATGATTGCAGTGCAGGACTGGCAGGGGACCCGGGAAGGTTTTGGGGAACACAGTTGGGGACACCGGCAGTAGCATTCCCAGAGGCCTTTGTGTGGAGTCACTCAGTGGGGCCCGGAGCCCGGCTCAGCAAAGCCCCCAGCGACCAGGACGCAGATTTTTGGGGCCTAATGAAACATAAGCAGCTGGGGGTTAACCTCTCTTAATCTTTAATTAAAGAGCCCCCCGTTCATCACCTCAGCTCCACACTGACAATAAGACAGATCAGAGAGACGGTGTCGGACTGACTTCTAGATTGGTCTTGAAATGTTGCTGTTCAAGGACCACAAATCTCTTTCTGAACTTGGGGTGTCCATATTGGTAAGTGGGTGAGAAGGACAATGTTGTTTTGGTTCTGGGGATTCTTCAAAACTCCCTCAGCTCACTCATAAGGCCAGACCTCTTACTCTACACCCCCCCCCCCCCCCTTTCAGAAAAACCCAGTAGCCAGAGTATTACAGCACTTCCTCTTTGGGGGGTAGTTAATCACCTCTGAGCAAACATGTGTGTGCTGGACCGTGAAGGCACCATCTCTCTCACACTTCATAATGAACCTTGTTTTACACCGGCTCTGCCGCCTGACCGACACGTCCTCTGACACAGCCCACACAGGCCACTGAAGCGATTGCTTTTCTGCGATTGCCTGCAACTGGGAGAAGAAAGCAGAGTTTCTAGGATGAAGAACATAGGATAAGACAATAGGAATAACAGGTTTGGACGCCTCATTTAGCTGGAAAAGCCCTTTCTCCTCACAGCTAGAGCGAGGCCCACCGCTCTTCTCTTTCCAAGGTTCTGACTCCTGAACTACAAAGGTCCAAACATATTTATTTGACTTGTTTGACTATGTCCAATGAAATCCCCGTCACCATCACAATAAGACTAGTCCGTAACCTCCTAACCAATGAAGTGAGCTTTACTCTATTTTCTCACAGACAAACAAAAACAAGTCAACAAAGAGCGAGGGTTCATAAAGGGGTTTTTAGCCAGATGGGTCACATGCTGTCCATTGAGAGTCCACCCCATCAAGCCCATTCACTGGCCTCTATAACACAGACAGACTGCTTAAATACCTGACATCAGAAAGAAAGCAAAAACAAAGAAAGGAAGAGCGGGAACAACAGATTAAATAAATAAGGCAGCCTCTGTGACTGATGTGTATGCACGGTGTCGGAGAGTCACTGACAATTAAAGAAATGTGTCTCTGCTCACAAAAGGGGTCTGGAAAATACTGAATGTTGCCTCGAGCCCCAAATTCCCGAGCCTTTCTCTCAGGATTGAAGGAGGCTTGCTGGGCACATTTTTTTTTTTTATGCCGTTCCCGCTTGGACCCCCTTTAGAGTCTTTGTCTGTGCTCCATGAGTCCATGAGAAAAGTCAATCACAGACACTTGGCTGTGCACGGCTCCTCATGCGTCAGCTAGTGCTTTTGGATTCCTCCCAGCTTCTCCTCTTGACATCACTACTCATAATTACACAAGGGGATCACCATTTAAATAAAGCAAATGGAAGGATGTGCTTTTCCTATTGCACACACTGAGTAAGATGTTGCTCACATGTGGGCCAGCCAATATGGTGACATCAAAAGAGGAGAAGAAAGCTAAATACAGTCTGGCGATTAAAATCCACATTTATGCAGCCCAATTTTCCTTGCGAGAGAAAATTCAGCGGCATTGGTTAGCTGGCTCCATTTGATCTGTCCTGAGAGAACTAAGAGATGCCTGAACCTTGGGGGCCTGTGATCCAAGCCTAGTGCTTTGGTAAAAACAGTCAATTATATTATAAATTGCAGGGAGAGGAGCATTGAAATGTTTGAACAGCGAAGGATTTTTTACAAATGGAAATAGTCAGTCAAACACAAAATTGTGCAAATAAACCAGGTTGCGAGCGGCGATGGGAAAAGTCGGGGTCTATCAACTAAGCCAATTACAACAAGCTAATCATACTGGCTGTGCTGTAATGACATGACCTCAAACTACAGCTCACATACACAACAATACTGGCATAGGCACTCTCTATGAGAACCCAAATGTCTATTTATTTTGTATTTTATTTAACCTTTATTTAACTAGGCAAGTCAGTTAAGAACAAATTCTTATTTTACAATGATGGCCTAATCAAGTATACACCAATGCCTCCCTACTTTCTCCATGTCCATCTCTCTCTCTCTCTTCCCCACAGGAAGGCAGAACCAGAACAGTGGAGAGACTGTTTTCTTTATTTCCCTATTCCTCTAAAATAATCCCCACAGCGGCCATTTTTCCCCTATCGCCCCAGAGAACCTCCCAGTTGCAGAATCTCCGAGGAAGAATTTCACAGTCTTTACACATGAACAGTAGCAGCAAAGTTTGCCTATATTTCAATGGAACGCGTCTTTAAGTTGAAGCAGAAAAATAAATGAATCATTTCCCCAAAGTCCCCTTTTATTTAAGTGTGTTATAAATCAATGTTAAGCAGTGTTATAGCTCTGTGGATGGTGCCTACACAGGGTGTCAGTTCCAGTGCTGTTCAATTCATGTGTGTAATCTCATTTTTACTCTGCCCCTGCAGACATCAACCCTGTAAATCACACACAGGTAGTCCAACTTTGTTTCCACATTGGCTGTAAACTAGACTGCAGGGCCTCAACATGTGCTGCTGTTTGATCTCTCATAGCCTGGACTCCCAATCGGCTAGGAGGCATTCCTACACTGATATCATCCCTGTATAATCACAGAAAACAACTTTATGTTTGTTTCCTTGTGTATACTATACACAAGAAGGGACGATCAGCCAATGAGTATACAGCATAGCTGTTTGAGGTTTATTGACGTGTAGAGATGCTGTACGTGACTGGTCTCCTGTTGCTCACATGAAGACGCTACCTTTATCAGTCCGCTATAGAAATAGATACATACTGAGATTTGCTCTAGTTTGACACCATGCAGCAAGCCCATGGCCATGTGTTCATGTTTACCTGATACCAGCTTGAAGGCACTGTTGTTCTTGTTGCTTGGCTCAGTTTCTTGGTTGTATTTCTAAATGCATGAGATTGTTTTCCTTGAGTTACACACGTGTGTGTGTGTGTGTGTGTGTGTGTGTGTGTGTGTGTGTGTGTGTGTGTGTGTGTGTGTGTGTGTGTGTGTGTGTGTGTGTGGGTGGGGTGGGGGGGGGGGGGGGGGGGGGGGGGGAGTCAATCACAGTTATAATTCTCCGCTTGAAATACCATAAAGACAAGTAGTCATGTCTTAATCTGCAAAGTGTTTGCTTCTACTGGAATCCATTTCATGTTACTTTGCGTGAGAAGAGATGACCGGCTCTGGCTTTGATCCGGTGCGCTCTCCAGGAAGAACTAGATTAAAAGGTTCACGAAATCTATATAAATCTCAAATTGGTTTTTAGTGGGAATGCTTAAATCGGAAATTAACTTTATGCAAAGCGTGCAGGATAGGATGCCACGTGGTGGTAATTCCAACAGCTATCTCATATCCATAACCTGTGTATCGGATGCCCTCATTTCAAAAGCTCCACACACACACACACACACACACACACACACACACACACACACACACACACACACACACACACACACACACACACACACACACACACACACACACACACACACACACACACACACACACACACACATACACACACACACACACACACACACACACACACACACACACACACACATACATACACACACACACACACGCTTCACTCTATGAAATAATAAGCATGTCTTTGGTCACGTCCCATGGAGGTCAAAGGAAGGCTGACAGACCCTTTTAATGCAGTCACAAGTCCGAGGGCTCACCATTTGAAGTATGCAGAGAGAGTGGAATTTGATTGGATTAGACTAGGTTCAGATAGTTGTGAGAAGAGCTAGCTGGCTAGCTGGTTGCAGGGGCTGTGATAGCTTTTTTTCTGTGGCATTTTCCCCCAAATGAGAATAATAAAAAAAAGGATTGGCACAGAAGATAGGCTGGAACGTGATCTTAGCCCAAGACCAGATCAGAGACTCCCATTAAGGTTTGGGGTGATAAACCACATCTGTTTCAAATGGGGGTAAGACCAGAGGAGGACTCTCTCTCTCTTCTCTCTCACTCTCGTTGTATACCCCCCCTCTCAATTCAATTAAATTCAAAGGGCTTTATTGGCATTGGAAACATATGTTCACATTGCCATAGCAAGTGAAATAGATAATAAACAAAAGTGAAATAAACAAAAAATGAACAGTAAACATTACACTTACAAAAGTTCCAAAGGAATAGAGAAATTTAAAGTGTCATATTATGTCTATATACAGTGTTGTAACGATGTGTAAATAGTTGAAGTACAAAAGGGAAAATAAATAAACATAAATATGGGTTGTATTTACAATGGTGTTTGTTCTTCACTGGTTTCCCTTTTCTTGTGGCAACAGGTCACAAATATTGTTGCTGTAATGGTACAACATGGTATTTCACCCAGTAGATATGGGAGTTTCTCAAAATTGGATTTGTTTTCTGATTCTCTGTGGGTCTGTGTAATCTGAGGGAAATATGTGTCTCTAATATGGTCATACTTTTGGTCAGGAGGTTAGGAAGTGCAGTTCAGTTTCCACCTCATTTTGTGGGCCGTGTGCACATAGCCTGTCTTCTCTTGAGAGCCAGGTCTGCCTACGGCGGCCTTTCTCAACAGCAAGGCTATGCTCACTGAGTCTGTACATAGTCAAAGCTTTCCTAAATTTTGGGTCAGTCACAGTGGTCAGGTATTCTGTCACTGTGTACTCTCTGTTCCCTGTCTAGTTTGCTCTGTTGTGTCAAGTAATAATCATTTTGTTTTCTCATGATTTGGTTGGGTCTAATAATGTTGCTGTCCTGGTGCTCTGTGGGGTCTTTTTGTGTTTGTGAACAGAGCCCCAGTACCAGCTTGCTTTGGGGGCTGTTATCCAGGTTAATCTCTCTGTAGGTGATGGCGTTGTTATTTATTATTATTATTATTTATATAACTTTATTTAACTAGGCAAGTCAGTTAAGAACAAATTCTTACTTACAAAGACGGCCTACCAAAAGGCAAAAAGCCTTGCGGAGATGGGGGCTGGGATTAAAAATAAAAATAAATCAAAAAAAAATATAGGACAAAACACACATCACGACAAGAGAGACAACACAACACTACATAAAGAGAGAGACCTAAGACTACAACATAGCATGGCAAACAAAACATGACAACACAGCATGGTAGCAACACAACATGACAACAACATGGTAGCAACACAACATGACAGCAGCACAACATGGCAGCAGCACAAAACAGGGTACAAACATTGTTGGGCACAGACAACAGCACAAAGGGAAAGAAGGTAGAGACAACAATACATCACACAAAGCAAGTCGCAACTGTCAGTAAGAAGGTTATGGAAGGTTTGGGAATCACTTCCTTTTAGTTGGTTACGAATTTAACATCTCTTTTCTAGTTTTGGATAATTAATGAGTATCGGCCTAATTATGCTCTGCATGCATTATTTGGTGTTTTACGTTGTACACTGAGGACATTTCTTGCAGAATTCTGCATGCAGCCTCCATTTGGTGTTTGTCCCATTTTGTGCATTTTTGGTTGGGCAGCGGACCCCAGCCCTCACAACCATAAAGGGCAATGGGTTCTATGACTGATTCAAGTATTTTTTGCCAGATCCAAATTGGTTTGTCACATTTTATGTTCCTTTTGATGGCGTAGAAGGCCCTTCCTGCCCCTCAGATCGTTCTCAGCTTTGTGGAAGTTATCTGTTGCGCTGATGTTAAGGCCGAGGTATGTATCACTTTTTGTGTGCTCTAGGGCAATGGGGTCTAGATGGAATTTGTATTTGTGGTCCTGGCGACTGGACCTTTTTTGGAATACCATTATTTTTGACTTACTGAGATTTAATGTCAGGGCCCAGGTCTGACAGAATCTGTGCAGAATATCTAGATGCTGCTGTAGGCCCTCCTTGGTTGGGGACAGAAGCACCAGATCATCAGCAAACAGTAGACATTTGACTTCAGATTCTAGTAGGGTGCTGCAGAACGTTCTAGTGCCCGCGCCAATTCGTTGATATACTGTATATGTTGAAGAAGGTGAGGCTCAAGCTGCATCCCTGTCTTATCCCACTGCCCTTTGGAATGATGTTTTGCCTATTTTAACCGCACACTTGTTGTTTGTGCATATGGATTATATAATGTTGTATGTTTTTCCCCCAACACCACTTTCCATCAATTTGTATAGCAGACCCTCATGCCAAATGAAGTCTAAAGCTTTTTTGAAATCAACAAAGCATGAGAAGACTGCCTTTTTTTCCCGGTTTGTTTGTCAATTAGGGTGTGCAGGGTGAATACGTGGTCGGTCGTACGGTAATTTGGTAAAAAAACAATTTGACATTTGCTCAGTACATTGTTATCACTGAGGAAATATGCGAGTCTGTTGTTAATGATAACGCAGAGGATTGTCCTAAGGTTGCTGTCAACGCATATCCCACAGTAGTTATTGGGGTCAAACTTGTCTCCACTTATGTGGATTGGGGTGATCAGTCCTTGGTTCCAAATATTGGAGAAGATACCAGAGCTGAGGATGATGTTATAGAGTTTAAGTATATACAATTGGAATTTGACATTATCCCAAGATGGCATAGCAGTCAGACGTCCTTTGTCCTCGTCTTGTCGTGTTCCTTATATATATATATGTATTCTTCGCATATCTTTTATATATTTTCTTTTCCAAAAACTCAACTTCAAAACACTCTCCTGCAACGCGCCTCACCAATTTAAAAAAAGTATTATTTACCTCAAATCTGAAATCCACAATAGAAGCTAACCAGAAGCCTGGAGCAAACATCAATTATTCTGGAGCCAGCCAGCTGAAGAGTTCCATCAGTCACTCCTGGGCTACAATCACCTATCTGGACCCATTTTACTGCCAATGCGGATCCCCACTGGGCCTTCACGACTGGACTACCGACGTTATCTGCCCGAGGGAGTTATCCAACTGGCCCCTCCGTCGCGATGTTACCTGAACGCCCATCTGCGGCCCGCTAATCGTTAGCTGTCTTATCGGCTGCTATCTGAATAGATCTATCGGGCAATTTTTCTTGGGTCACTATAACTATATCTATTTTGCCAATTGGATTGTACAATGCAATCTGCAACCCTGTGTGTTTGTGTGTGCGTGCGTGTGCACGTGCGCGTGCTTGCGTATGTGCGTGTTTGTGCGTGCCTGCGTGTGCGCGTGTGTGAATTAAAGGGTCTGTCTAGCTCAGTAGTCTGCATATTAGTTGCAGTGGTTGTCGCACCTCTCCTATCTCTGATAGTTCTAGGTGTCTTCTGCCAGAGGTTACCTCAGCATATGTAGGCTGATGATCTGACTTATACATGGTGTGGGCTGCATCATGTGGTGTACTTCCCTGAAGGACAGTGATCTGTCCGACCCTGGAGTAGTGGTCAGAGCTGTGTTGTGATGGGCCAGGTCCAGTAGAGCTGTGTTGTGATGGGCCAGGTCCAGTAGAGCTGTGTTGTGATGGGCCAGGTCCAGTAGAGCTGTGTTGTGATGGGCCAGGTCCAGTAGAGCTGTGTTGTGATGGGCTGGGTCTAGTAGAGCTGTGTTGTGATGGGCCAGGTCCAGTAGAGCTGTGTTGTGATGGGCCAGGTCCAGTAGAGCTGTGTTGTGATGGGCCAGGTCCAGTAGAGCTGTGTTATTTATTTGTATTTTTAATTTTTTTGAATTTTTACCCCTTTTTCTCCCCAATTTCGTGGTATCCAATTGTTGTAGTAGCTACTATCTTGTCTCATCGCTACAACTCCCGTACGGGCTCGGGAGAGACGAAGGTTGAATGTCATGCGTCCTCCGATACACAACCCAAACAGCCGCACTGCTTCTTAACACAGCTCGCATCCAACCCGGAAGCCAGCCGCACCAATGTGTCGGAGGCTACACCGTGCACCTGGCAACCTTGGCTAGCGCGCACTGCGCCCGGCCCGCCACAGGAGTCGCTGGTGCGCGATGAGACAAGGACATCCCTACCGACCAAGCCCTCCCTAACCCGGACAACGCTAGGCCAATTGTGCGTCACCCCACGGACCTCCCGGTCGCGGCCGGTTACGACAGAGTCTGGGCGCGAACCCAGGGACTCTGATGGCACAGCTGGCACTGCAGTACAGCGCCCTTAACCACTGCGCCACCCGGGCAGTAGAGCTGTGTTGTGATGAGCCGGGTCTAGTAGAGCTGTGTTGTGATGGGCCGCGTCCAGTAGAGCTGTGTTGTGATGGGCTGGGTCTAGTAGAGCTGTGTTGTGATGGGCCAGGTCCAGTAAAGCTGTGTTGTGATGGGCCGCGTCCAGTAGAACTGTGTTGTGATGGGCTGGGTCCAGTAGAGCTGTGTTGTGATGGGCCGGATCCAGTAGAGCTGTGTTGTGATGGGCTGGGTCCAGTAGAGCTGTGTTGTGATGGGCTGGGTCTAGTAGAGCTGTGTTGTGATGGGCCGGGTCTAGTAGAGCTGTGTTGTGATGGGCCGCGTCCAGTAGAGCTGTGCTGTGATGGGCCGGGTCCAGTAGAGCTGTGTTGTGATGGGCCGGGTCTAGTAGAGCTGTGTTGTGATTGGCTGGGTCTAGTAGAGCTGTGTTGTGATGGGCTGGGTCTAGTCTCTCTCTCTCTCTCTCTCTCTCTCTCTCTCTCTCTTTAGTTTAATACCCATCTCTCTCTCTCTCTCTCTGTCTTTAGTTTTATACCCCTCTCTCTCTCTCTCTCTCTCTCTCTCTCTCTTTAGTTTTATACCTCTCTCTCTCTCTCTCTCTCTCTCTCTCACTACCTTTTTTGGAACACCATTATCTCTCTCTGTCTTTTGTTTTTCATTATTTAACCTTTATTTAACTAGACAAGTCAGTTAAGAACAAATTCTTATTTACAATGTCGGTCTACCCCGGCCAAACCCGGATGACACTGGGCCAATTGTGCGCCGACCTATGGGACATTGACGGCCGGATGTGATACAGCCTGGATTCAAACCAAGGACTGTAGTGATGCTTCTTGCACTTAGACTGCTGTGCCACTCGGGAGTGCAGCCTTACACCCCCCCTCTCTCACTCTCTCTGTCTTCAGTTTTATACCCCTCTCTCTCGTTAATTATTGTCTCAAAGAGATGGACTTATTTACTTTGAAAAGCTTGGGACGGTTGCGGCATAAAACCCCCAAATTGGTTAATTTGGGTTTAGAACTACTTGAATGTGCAACAGTTCCTCTCCCGAGGCCCACCAGTGATGACATAGAGGTAACAACCCATGTTGGAATTACTCAAGTTTTAGCTGTTCTTCTTATGCCAGTACCTTTGCCCGAAAATATCCCTGTGGTTGGAGTAATACCAACGTATAATACTCAATGTAACAGAGGTAGAGGGTAATGCATTCATCATCTCTGAGTATGGGTGTTGGGGGTCTTGTATAACAACCTGTTCCTGTTAAAATAAGATACTAAATTCTAGGTCCAATGTACGCCCTTGTATGTGGTTACCCCGGATAGCCAGCCTATCCTTCCCAAACACTGTTGGCTTTGGTTGCTCACTAATTCTTCACTAAGAGGCTAGTGATGCCCCCTACTGGCCGGAAAAGAAACATCAAATCATTCTCCATAGTCAGATTTTTATATTTTCAATAATAAGTAACCATTATCTGAAAATGGCACCATTGATCAAAACTCTTGTATTTGTATTAATAAAAAAAATATATGAATGTGCCAAAAAGGAAAACGTTTTTATAGATTAGAAATGAGCAGCTTAATTTTCTATATCAAAATAATGATTCTAGACAGACTGGATAAAGCCATACTCAAACACATAGGGGCAGTGTGACACCATACACTTGATTGTCCCCTATGGGGACATCTGTCCTGGAACTTGGACAACTAAAAAGTGCTGCTGATTCCATTTAAATACATAGAATCAGTTGACACAACATAGAACCTACATAGAATAACACCCCCCTCAACCCCCCCCCCCCCTCCTGACCCACACAAACGTTTGTTAGTTCATGCCAGGCAATGCTACAGGAACACTACAGGGATATGTACAGGGTGTGTGTTAGTTTTAGTTCACATGATTTTAATGTGAAATATTTGTTTAAAAAAATTGCTGCAAAGCCCACTCACACTTCATTAGTGGACTTGTGTCAGGGGGAATTGACATCAAGGTGATGAGTGTTCTTGGCCAGTTGCCTTTTGCAATCCCAGACTAACTGCCTCTAAAAGCTATTGTCTGGCTTCTTCTACTTGTAAACTCAAAACAACATTGGCATTAGACATTTTCTCTTTTGTCTTTTCTTAGTGTGCAGTTTACAGTTCTCAATTGCATATAAGCGTTTCCTTTGAACAATGTTGCCGATTTTTTTTCAAAGAGTGTACACAAGGAACAGAGCTGTGTGGCCTGTGCAAAACTGGAAATGCGTTTCCGAAATGTAGTTCCCATCTCAAAACATAAATAGATTATCAAAACTATATGATACCGTCAAAATTGCTAAATCATTCATCAAAAGATAACGAAAAACAATTAACCCAACCATACTTAACTGTTGAGACCAAGCAGACAAAACAGAGAGTCTGTCTTGTAAAAATCCCAGTCGTTCAAAAATGATTTGCAGTCACTCAATCACGACGATCACAACTGGAAATACAACTAGCAAAAGGTGCAGAATTATGGGTAATTACTCTCCATTTATACACATTATAATGAAACATTTTCATACACATCAAATCAAATATTATTCCTGATCAAAAATAAAAAACAAAGCATATTGTGGGCAGGATATTTTTCATCTGTGTCATAGACATCTAAAATCACATGTATTCAATACGCAGGCTTGTTTACTCAAACACAGTCCCACTTGCTCCCGAGTGGCTCAGTGGTCTCGGGCACTGCATATCAAGAGGGGTCACTACAGTCCCTGGTTCAAATACAGGCAGTACCACATGTACCACATGGAGGAACACAACTGATATGAATGTAAAGGCCTCAATTGTTCCAAAGCAAAGCTCTACAATGGAAGGTCACAGTGTTGGAGATGTCAATTTAGCAGTAACCCAACTTCCTTTTTTTTTGCATGTCTGCAATATTGTAGAAAATCACAAACATTTGACAGTTCCCATTGCTTACAGGAGATCTTTCCCTATATTGTACATGGTTTAACACTAATGGGGTGATTTAGACTTTTCTGCACTAGTATTTACCGATAGCCGGAAACAGTGAACACAATTCCACACATTTGTCTTCGGATGAAAAGGATGTGTTGATATTCTATAAACAAAACACTTAACAGTGAATTTTGTATTCACTGATGACATTTGTATTTAAAGATTTGCAAAAGGATGTTTAAGATATGCAACTTAGGTACAAAGGCAAGAAAATTATCAGAAGTTCTGTAAATTAGTATTTGAGCGTTTGATAATTGTGGTTTTGCTAAAGAAACGTTTCAACACAGATCCCCAGAATTTAGAAACAATGTAATCTCTGGTAGTGCAAATAATTTCTCTATTTAAATATATATATTTTTAAAGACAAAAAAAAAATAATCGAATTCAATGCCCTTTTTTTGGGAGGCTATAAGAGGGATGATTCTAATTTGAAAGGGCTGTAGAGGTTGGCCTTTGTTCCAGGCTTCGTCAATGCGTGCGAAGCCTCTCTAAGCTGCACCTATTTAAATATGCAATGTTTTAAAGCTCAGAGCAGCATGGCGCCCATGAGGAGAGGAGGTGAGAAAGGGAGAGAGGTAGTGGAAGAGATGGAGTGAGGGAGAGAGAGAAGGAGAGATGAGAAGTCAAGTCACTGCTCTGTTTATTCAAAACTAGCACAACAACCACTTGGCACCCTGTTCCTTGCCTCTTACATCTGTGACATGACAGCTGAGGCAGGGTGATGTAGTGGGACTATGTAATACACATGTAGGATCTTAATGTGACCTGCATTGTCACAGCAAAATAATCCTTCAGCAACGGGATTCGAACGTTTAGTCCATAATATTTCTTGGTTAGTGTTTAGGCAATAGTAGGCTTCATGAAAAGTACAATAGTGCTAATATAACCATGTGTTAATGTGGGTTTTCAATGAATTAATGTAAATCACAAAGTTTGACTAAAGTGATGAAGTTCATTCTTAAAAGCCGTTGGGGGGGGGGGGGGGGGGGGATTCTACGCTGACATGGAATTGTTTTAAGAAGGCTATACCATGGATCATTTAGCTATTTGATTTAGAATTTTAGGACCCCTTTTAGGAATTTAATGAATTTAAAAAAGCATTATGTTTTACAAATTAAATATTGAATTTGGACTTTATTACTATAGCCCATAGAATAACACATTCATAAAAGGCTAAATTAAGTTCCAACATCTGAACATGTACCAGAGAGCCATTGATATCATATGTCCTGTTTTTTCTTGGATTCCTCTAAATCAACATTACCGTAAGTAAACAAAACGTCAGCAGATCAACTGGATTACTTCATAATTAAAAGAATTCTAGACAAATTCTTCTAAGTCTCCCTTTCAACCAGACATGAGTCTCATAGTAGAGTCTGGCGCACAAGGCTAGACAAGGACTCTACTGCTACCAGTATTATAAGAATCTGTATGTCTGGTCAGTGGCTGAGGAACAGATGGTCAGCTGGATTAATATAGTCAATGAATGAATCCCATTATGTAGTTAAGAGTGGAGTCCAGTGAGGGGGAAGGGGAGGAGTGAGACGGTCTCCCTCTGAGAAACAGATCTGATCCCCAGACAGAGCAGACAGGGCAGAGCAACATCTAACACCCAGGACCGGTCTGCTCTGTTGACAAACACAGGGCAGAGCAACATCTAACACCCAGGACCGGTCTGCTCTGTTGACAAACACAGGGCAGAGCAACATCTAACACCCAGGACCGGTCTGCTCTGTTGACAAACACAGGGCAGAGCAACATCTAACACCCAGGACCGGTCTGCTCTGTTGACAAACACAGGGCAGAGCAACATCTAACACCCAAGACCGGTCTGCTCTGTTGACAAACACAGGGCAGAGCAACATCTAACACCCAGGACCGGTCTGCTCTGTTGACAAACACAGGGCAGAGCAACATCTAACACCCAGGACCGGTCTGCTCTGTTGACAAACACAGGGCAGAGCAACATCTAACACCCAGGACCGGTCTGCTCTGTTGACAAACACAGGGCAGAGCAACATCTAACACCCAAGACCGGTCTGCTCTGTTGACAAACACAGGGCAGAGCAACATCTAACACCCAGGACCGGTCTGCTCTGTTGACAAACACAGGGCAGAGCAACATCTAACACCCAGGACCGGTCTGCTCTGTTGACAAACACAGGGCAGAGCAACATCTAACACCCAGGACCGGTCTGCTCTGTTGACAAACACAGGGCAGAGCAACATCTAACACCCAGGACCGGTCTGCTCTGTTGACAAACACAGGGCACCTTTTTTTGACAGCTGTCTGGTTTATGTATGAAAGAAATATCCAGTCAGACAACAGACTCGGCTGCACGTTCATATAAATAGAAATGGATACAGAAATGTAGGTAACAGAAAGTTTGCCTTTTTGTATTGAGGTCTAAGAATAGATGATAACACTAAACTGAGATAATTTGTCACACTGCATCATTGTATGGAATCGTATTATTCTCTCTAGGCTGCCTCTCCTGTCATTTCACTAGAGGGAGCTCTAATGACACGGCAGGAAAAGCTGTGTGTCTGACTGAGAGGCTATGACGCTGTTCTACACAGTGACTCCGTGGTGATATCAGTCTGAATGGAGGTGTATGAACCCAGTGATAACTCTGTGTTTGGAGGCCATTGCTGCTGAGGAATCAGTAGAGAGCCACTGATGAGATGAAAAGGGTTTTAGATTGGCTGTGTGTTTCCTGCCCGAGGGTGTGTTCTCTGATTTACGTCTGGAGACGGAGAGCAATAACTGGTCACTGCCTGGGAGGCGGTGGCATCTTGTGTGACATTAGAGATGGTGTGTTAGTGTGTGCGTGTATGTGGTTTTTTGTGGTATTTGTGCATATGTGATCCCCTATATTCTTCTTGCATATCTATTTGTGTGACATGTCGTGTGTGTGTTATTTATTTACTGTCAAGGCAGAGGAGTTCAACTTGTTTCAATTAGGAGCTATTCATTCAGAAACTTCTTGTGTGCCTTAACAGGTTTCAAGGTGGCATCCCTCTTGGCCTGGTGCAGTCCTCTATAGACATGGCAATTGTGCCTCATGGGAGTTATACCCAGTTATACCCAGGACTCCATGAGGAAGGGAGGGAGTGGTAACTGCACCACACAGATACAGACATGCAGTACGGTAATCTGCTGCACTCCTACTAATTACCCCAGAACTAATCCATGGGGTTTTCACATGGAACAGGACCAGCGCCGCACTCATTGAATTGAATATAGGTTAATGGGATGGAATCAGAGACTGGATAGTTAAGCTGATCCCTGTCTCCCCTCTTCTCACTGACGCCCCACTCTATACCCAGACCAGACCAGCCTAACCCAGATCAGACCAGCCTAACCCAGATCAGACCAGCCTAACCCAGATCAGACCAGCCTAATCTGACCAGCCTAACCCAGACCAGCCTAACCCAAATCAGCCTAACCCAGATCAGACCCACCTAACCCAAATCACACCCACCTAACCCAGATCAGCCTAACCCAAACCAGACCCGCCTAACCTAATTCAGACCAGCTTAACCTAGACCAGACCAGCCAAATCCAGATCCGACCAACCTAACCCAGACCAGATTAGCCTAACCCTGACCAGCCTAACCCAGACCAGACTCACCCAGAACAGACCAGCCTAATCCAGACCAGCCTAACCCAGACCAGACTAGCCTAACCCAGACCAGACTAGCCTAACCCAGACCAGACCAACCTAACCAGAGACCAGACTAGCCTAACCCAGACCAGACCAGCCTAACCCAGACCAGACCAGCCTAACCCAGACCAGACTAGCCTAACCCAGACCAGACTAGCCTAACCCAGACCAGACTAGCCTAACCCAAACCAGACTAGCCTAACCCAGACCAGACTAAACCAGACCAGGGAGAAAAGAGGATGCTAAAAGCCAAGCGTTGTCGAGACGCACCTTCTCACACCCTCAGATGCCTGAAGACTTAGTCATGTTGTTTGTTTTGGTCTTGTCTGCTTTTTTTTGTGATCCTTAGGAGCCAAAATGGAAGCCAATGCCAAGCCATTTTGGCTTAGTGGCTTTCTGCTACAGTAATGTTAGGCCTTCAGTGAGAAACTGCAGCTCTTTACGACTGCATGGAGTCGAGAGGTTGGAGTGTTGCAAGAAGATATCCTGGCCCTCGGCGGGGTCGGAACAGGGCGTGTCTCGCTGCCCTGCAGTGGATTCCATTTACTCATCAAAGAGTTTGTCTGCTCTCTTCTCACCCAGGGAAAGACATTCCAGTGTGTAGTTTAGTTTTCACGGGGGATCATGGGAAAATGAGGTTAGTGTAGTGCACTTTAGTTCTTAGTGGAGAGGGGAGAGGAGTCTACTATTTTCATATCAGACTTCTATGCACTATTACAAAAAGTAATAAATCAAATAATGAAAGGCTGACCTCCTTAACTCAAACAACTCCTAAAATAAACACTGCCATAACAATATGACAGCTGTTTCCCAAACAGGTTCCTCACCTCTCCTCAGAGGCCTGCCTAATGTAAGAATGACCTGATCGTTTTTGGCAGAAGGCAGTTTGACTGCTGCCAAATCGCTCTCTCTCTTCTTCCTCTGAGACGTGTCCCCTTTATGTCTTTCCATTGCACCAGTGACAGGTGAAACGCTATGGTCTGAGTGAGTCTGGGCCAGTCCCCATCAATAAAATGACTCTCCAACACACATGTTCCATATTCCACAGCCAGGCCGGTATGTCCATCCATGTGTTGTCATATCGACTCACACTGTGGGCAAACAGAAAAAACTGGGAAGCAGACTTAATCTGTGGCCTTTTCTCAATTGGATTTGCTCAACTCCTGCATACTCTCTCCATTCTCTCTTGCCTCCTTTTGATAAAGGTCAAAGGTAATCGAGGAGAGGCGGAAGGTAAAGTGTATGATAATGCGCTTGTATGAAATGAGACTCTCCTTCGTGAGACTCTCCTTCAATGCATTTGATACATGAAAGGATGTATGCAATACATCAAATGTATGAAATATATTTTATAGATGACAGAATAAGTAGGGTATCATTTTTAAATGTTTGGATGCTTTTGTCCTTCTAGAAAACAATATTCAAAGGGGGTGTGGCTGATTTCAAAGCGCTTCTGCGAAGGACTCCGGTAGGATACGCTTGTAGTTCCTCGCCAAAGGAGGCTATCGAGGAGGATCGTCTTCCGTTTGCCTACTAACAAATTGACACTCTTTGACCACTTGGTTCCAGGTCAAGGAGGATGGAGGAGAGAGGAGAGAGGATGAAGGACATACTTTTGCCCAAATTGGAAAAGGCCACAGTGTGATAAAGGTTGATTAAACATGACCAGCATAACCTTAGTACCCTTTACTTTACCCCATTTCCTGAACAAGCATAACTCAATCTTGAACATAAGAACATCCTGTTAGAAGTGAGTTTGTACACTATATAATCAACAGGTGGCAGTGTTGCATTCAAGATGTGTCTCCCAAGCCAGAGCCCTGAGAGCTGATAAGAGATACAAAAATCCATATTGTGTCAGAACGGCCATAATTAAATCCATCTATCTACTTGATGTATTTATATCCAGCACATTTCTCTGTGTGTCTACAGGAGACAGATTGGATATTTTATTTTTGTGGCAGCCAAACTGTCCTTTTATCTCACATAACAATGTTCAACTGAAGAGAACATGTTTTGACTGGTCTCATGGTATTGTTATGTGATGAATTTGTCCCCTTGTCATCCTAGTATAGGTCTTTATAAGACTCAGCAACGAGACAGTACAGGCTGACATCCCAGACATTCTCAAACACGTGAGGATGGATGTAATTGCCATGGGTTTAGAAAAACGAGTCTCAAACTTGTAGTGCTTACAGTGCACAGGAGGGTGGTGGCACCTTAATTGGGGAGGACAGGCTCTTGGTAATGGCTGGAGCGGAATTAGTGGATTCCATGTGTTTGATGCCATTCCATTCACTCCTTTCCAGACATTATTATGAGCCATCTGGCTTCTTGTTCCAAGACAAGCTAAACACTTTCTTTGCCCGTTTTGATGATAACACAGTGCCACCGACACAGGCCGCTCGCCCGGTCTGAGCTCTCGTTCTTCGTGGCCGACGTGAGTAAGACGTTTAAGCGTGTTAACCCTCGCAAGGCTGCCTGCCCAGACGGCATCCCTAGCCGCGTCCTCAGAGCATGCGCAGACCAGCTGGCTGGAGTGTTTACGGACATACTCATCTCTCCCTATCCCAGTCTGCTGTCCCCATTTGCTTCAAGATGTTCACTATTGTTCCTGTACCCAAGAAAGCAAAGGTAACTGAACTAAATTACTATCACCCACTTCTGTCATCATGAAGTGCGTTGAGAGGCTAGTTAAGGATCATATCCCCTCTACCTTACCCGACACCCTAGACCCACTGCAATTTGCATACCGCCCCAATAGATCCACGGGTGATGCAATCACCATCACACTGCATACTTCCCTATCCCATCTGGACAAGAGGAATAGCTATGTAAAAATGCTGTTTATTGACTACAGCTCAGCCTTCAACACCATAGTACCCTCCAAGCTCATCATTAAGCTCGGGGCCCTGGGTCTGATCCCTCCCCAGTGCAACTGGGTCCTGGACTTCCTGACAGGCCGCCCCCAGGTGGTGAAGGTAGGAAACAACACCACTACGCTGATCCTCTACACAGGGGCCCCACATGGACGCGTGCTCAGCCACCTCCTGTGCTCCCTGTTCACCCATGACTGCATGGCCACACACGCCTCCGACTCAATCATCAAGTTTGCAGACAACAAAACAATGGTAGGCCTGATTACCAACAACGACGAGACAGCATACAGGGAGGAGGTGAGGGCCCTGGCGGAATGGTACCAGGAAAATAGCCTCTCCCTCCACGTCAACAAAACGAAGGAGCTGATTGTGGACTTCAGGAGACATCAGAGGGAGCAACCCCCTATCCACATCGACAGGGCCGCAGTGGAAAAGGTGAAAAGCTTCAAGTTCCTCGGCATACACATCAGTGACATTCTGAAATGGTCCACATACACAGACAGTGTTGTGAAGAAGAAATTAGTATTGGCCCCTAAGATCCTGAAAGCCAAGATCATCAAGGACCTCAGCCACTCGAGCCACAGCCGGTTCAACCCGCTATCATCCAGAAGGCGAGGTCAGTACAAGTGCATCAAAACTGGGACCAAAAGACTGAAAAACTGCTTCTATCTCAAGGCCATCAAACTCTTAAATAGCCTTCAATAGCCGGCATCCACCCAGTACCCTGCCCTGAACTTTAATCACTGTCACCATCCGGCTACCACCCGATTACTCATCCCTGCACCTTAGAGGCTGCTGCCCTATGTACATACTGTACATAGATTTTTATATTGTGTTATTGACTGTACGATTGTTTATGTGTAACTCTGTGTTGTTGTTTTTGTCGCACTGCTTTCCTTTATCTTGGCCAGGTCGCAGTTGTAAATGAGAACTTGTTCTCAACTGGCTTACCTGGTTAAATAAAGGTGAAATAAAAAATGAACATAGACATGGAACACTGGCCACTTTAATAATGTTTACATACTGTTTTACCCACTTTAAATGCACAGTATATACTGTATTCTAGTAAAGGCCATCCTGTTAAACTATTGCGGTTCATATACTACTCTGTCCATGTATTCTACAGATATACCATATATTATATCCACATACTGTCCATAATGTCTATACATCCCATCACATGCGCTATGATGAATCTGGATCTCATGAGGACCGCCACAGGACAGGAAGACCCAGAGTTACCTCTGCTGCAGAGGATAAGTTCAGTTAACTGCACCTCAGATTGCAGCCGAAATAAACGCTTCACAGAGTTCAAGTAACAGACCCATCTCTACAACAACTGTTTCAGAGGAGACTGGATGAATCAGGCCTTTGTGGTCGGATTGCTGCAAGGAAACCACTACTAAAGAACACCACTAAGAAGAAGAGACTTGGTTGGGCCAAGAAACATGAGCAATGAACATTAGACCGGTGGAAATCTGTCCTTTGGTCTGATGTGATTTTTGGTTCCAACTGCCATGTCTTTGTATGACGCAGAGTAGGTGAACGGATGATCTCTGCATGTGTGGTTCCCACCGTGAAGCATGGAGGAGGAGGTGTGATGATGTGTATATAGTCTCGCTATTGTTATTTTACTGCTGCTCTTTAACTAGTTGTTACTTTTATTTCTTATTCTTATTTGTATTTTTTAAACTGCATTGTTGGTTAGGGACTTGTAAGTAAGCATTTAACTGCGCATGTGACTAATGCCATTTGATTTGATGTGGGGGGTGCTTTACTGGTGACTCTGTCAGTGATTTATTTAGAATTCAAGGCACACTTAACCAGCATGGATACCACAGCATTCTGCAGCAATACGCCATCCCATCTGCTTTGCTCTTAGTAGGACTATCATTTGTTTTTCAACAGGACAATGACCTAAAACACACCTTCAGGCAGTGTAAGGGTTATTTGACCAAGAAGGAGAGTGATGGTGTGCTGTATCAGATGACCTGGCCTCCACAATCTCCCGACCTCAACCTAATTGAGATGGTTTGGGATGAGTTGGACCGCAGAGCGATGGAAAAGCAGCTAACAAGTGCTCATCGTGTGGGAACTTCTTCAAGACGGTTGGAAAAGCATTCCTCATGAAGCTGGTTGAAAGTGTGTGAAAGCTGTCATCAAGGCAAAGGGTTTCTACTTTAAAGAATCACATATAAAATATATTTTGATTTGTTTAAGACTTTTTTGGTTACTACATGATTCCATATGTGTTATTTCATAGTTTTGATGTCTTCACTATTATTCTACAATGTAGAAAATAGTAAAAAATAAAGAAAAACCCTTGAATGAGTAGGTGTGTACAAACTTCTGACTGGCACTATATATATATATATATATATATATATATATATATATATATATATATATATATATATATATATATATATATATATATATATACATACGCACACATACACACAGTATTGATACATAAATACATACACTATATATATAGTTACAAAAGTATGTGGACACCGTTTCAATTTAGTGGATTTGGCTATTTCAGCCACACCCGCTGCTGACAGGTGTATAAATCAAGCACACAGCCATACAATCTCCATAGACAAACATTGGCAGTAGACTAGCCTTTCTGAAGAGCCCTAGTGACTTTCAACATGGCACAGTCATAGGATGCCACCTTTCCAAAAATTCAGTTCATTACATTTCTGCCCTGCTAGAGCTGCCCGGTCAACTGTAAGTGCTGTTGTTGTGAAGTGTTGCTCGTAAAAATAGTTTGTCCTCGGTTGCAACATTCACTGCCGAGTTCCAAACTGCCTCTGGAAGCAACGTCTGGACAATAACTGTTTGTCGGGAGCTTCATGAAATGGATTACCATGGTTGAGCAGCCACACACAAGCCTAAGATCATCATGCGCAATGCCAAATTTTGGTTGGAGTGGTGTAAAGCTCCTGGCCGTTAGACTTTGGAGTAGTGGAAACACGTTCTCTGGAGTGAGGAATCACGCTTCACCATCTGGTAGTCCGACAGACGAATCTTGGTTTGGCGGATGCCAGGAGAACGTTACCTGCCCGAATACATATTTCCAACTTTAAAGTTTGGTGGAGGAGGAATACTGTTTTTAATGGTTCGGGCTAAGCTCCTTACTTCCAGTGAAGGGAAATCTTAACCCTACATCATACAATGACATTCTAGACGATTCTGTGCTTTCAGCTTTGTGGCAACAGTTTGGGGAAGGCCCTTTCCTGTTTTAGCTTGACAATGTCCCCTGTGCACATAGCGAGGTCCATAGAGAAAAGGTTTGTCGAAATCGGTGTGGAAGAACTTGACTGGCCTGCACAGAGCCCTGACCTCAACCCCATCAAACATCTTTAGAATGAATTGGAACGCCGACTGCAAGCCAGGTCTTATCGCCCAACATCAGTGTCCAACCTCACTAATGCTCCTGTGACTGAATGGAAGCAAGTCCCCGCAGCAATGTTCCAACATCTAGTGGAAAGCCTTCCCAGAAGAGTGGAGGCTGTTATAGCTGCAAAGGAAAGACCAACTCTATATTAATGCCCATGAT
This sequence comes from Oncorhynchus mykiss, assembly GCF_057628025.1. Taxonomy (NCBI): domain Eukaryota; kingdom Metazoa; phylum Chordata; class Actinopteri; order Salmoniformes; family Salmonidae; genus Oncorhynchus; species Oncorhynchus mykiss. The sequence continues at coordinate 29,516,815 of NC_143046.1, forward strand.
TTTGGAATGAGATGTTCGATGAGCAGGTGTCCACATACTTTTGGTCATGTGGTGTGTACATAGTGCATTCAGAAAGTATTCAGACTCTTTTCCCCTTTTCCACATGTTGTTACATTACAGCTTTATTCTAAAAATGATTACATTCATTTTTTCCCTCATCAATCTACCCACAATACCCCAAAATGAACAAAGCGAAAACAGATTTTTACAATATATAAAATACCTTATTTACATAAGTTTTCAGACCCTTTGCTATGTGACTCGAAATTGAGCTCGGGGTCATCCTGTTTCCATTGATCATCCTTCAGATGTTTCCATTGATCATCCTTCAGATGTTTCTACAACTTGATTGGGATCCACCTGTGGTAATTTCAATTGGTTGGACATGATTTGGAAAGGCACACACCTGTCTATATGAAGTCCCACAGCTAACAATGCATGTCAGAGCAAAAACTATGGCACGAGGTCGAAGAAATTGTCAGAGAGCACCGAGACAGGATTGTGTCGAGGCACATATCTGGGGAAGGGTACCCAAACAGTTCTGCAGCATTGAAGGTCACCAAGAACACAGTGGCCTCCATAATTCTTAAATGGAAGAAGTCTGGAACCACCAAGATTCTTCCTAGTGCTGGCTGCCAGGCCAAACTTAGCAATCGGGGGAGAAGGCTCTTGGTCAGGCAGGTGGCCAAGAAACCGAGGGTCACTCTGACAGAGCTCCAGATTTCCTCTGTGGAGATGGGAGAAGCTTCCAGAAGGACAATCATCTCTGCAGCACCACCAATCAGGCCTTTATGGTAGAGTGGCCAGACGAAAGCACCCCTCAGTAAAAGGAACATGACAGCCCATTTGGAGTTTGCCAAAGGTATCTAAAGACTCTCAGACAATGAGAAACAAGATTCTCTTTTCTGATGAAACAAAGATTGAACTCTTTGGCCTGAATGCCAAGTGTCATGTCTGGAGGAAACCTGGCACCATCCCTACGGTGAAGCACGGTGGTGGCAGCATCATGCTGTGGGGATGTTTTTCAGCGGAAGGGACTGGGAGACTAGTCAGGATCGAGGGAAAGATGAACGGAGCAATGTACCGAGAGATCCTTGATGAAATCCTGCTCCAGAGCACTCAGGACCTCAGACTATGGCGAAGGTTCACCTTCCAACAGGACAACGACCCTAAGCACACATGCAAGACAACGCAGGAATGGCTTCGGGACAAGTCTCTGAATGTCCTTGAGTGGCCCAGCCAGAGACTGAGTGGCCCAGCCAATCCTCTCAAGCTCTGTCAGGTTAAATGGGGAGCGTCGCAGCACAGCTATTTCCAGGTCTCTTTAGAGATGTTCGATCGGGTTCAAGTCTCTAAAGAGACCTGGAAATAGCTGTGCTGCGACGCTCCCCATTTAACCTGACAGAGCTTGAGAGGATTTGCAGAGAATAATTGGAGAAACTCCCCAAATACAGGTGTACCAAGATTGTAGCGTCATGCCCAAGAAGACTTGAGGATGTAATCTCTGCCAAAGGTGCTTCAACAAAGTACTGAGTAAAGGGTCTGAATACTTGTAAATGTGATATTTCAGTTTTTTATTTTTAATACATTTGCAAAACATTCAAAACCCCTGTTATTTCATTGTCATTAAAGGGTACTGTGTGTAGATTGATGAAGGGGAAAAAAAACCAATTGAATCCATTTTAGAATGAGGCTGTAATGTAACAAAATGTGGAAAAGGTGAAGGGTTCTGAATATTTTCCAAATGCACTTTATATATCTTTATTCATTTATTTATTAGTATTCCGGACACCAAATATTTATATATTTCTTAATTCAATTTTAATTTTAGACTTGTGTCTATTGTTAGATATTACTGCATTGTTGGAGCTAGGAACACAAGCTTTTCTCTACACCTGCAATAACATCTGCTAAACATGTGTATGCGACCAATTCAAATCAGATTTGATTGGAGAGAAACAATGACAGTAACACTGTTGGTGCAGTGTATGCCAGGCACATTTAAGGACATTTTACGCTACAGTGCTGCAGTCTGTAGAGAGGGCCTCTGCTGGCTCTAGAGTCTAGTGTCTTATCTACTGAGTCTGTGTTGACCCCTCTTTGTGGGATAGATCTGCCTGGCAGCCCCTCACTACTGAGTGACCATGTCCACGAGAAACCACTGACCTCTGGAGCCACAGGATAGCCACCGTCGATACAGTTTAAACCATTTATTTGACTTTATTTTATTTTTTTTATCAATTGGAATATTTATAGCTACTCTTTAAGTAAATACCTACAGTCAACTTTGCAATACTTTAAGTGATAAAGAAGATTGTGTGACCGGAGCCTTGTCACTCACTCACTGTTGTGCAGCATGCACCAAGTGATCTAGTTACAGTATGGAATTCACTACTATATGTTTTCCTGCTAGATATTTCACAGCTATTAAGTTAACTGTTTCAAATGTGCTAAATGCTCCACAGTTGTGCACTCAAGGTGGGTGTTTCTAATGAACCACTGCTTCAGGGTACAGAGTACAGACTCTGAGAATACCACATCTTGTATGCCCATAGGCTATCACCCCCGGCACTCTATATAGCCAAGCGGCTTTATCCCAAACATGAAGAAATGTAAAGGCAGCAGGTGGGAGAGTCTTTGAAGATGAAACCAGTGCAGAGTCCCTTCCCTCCTCCCTGCAGACATTGACTTCTAAAGGCTAAAGCACACTGCTCAAAGCCTAGCTGACATTTGCATAAATCCATCAGCGACGCAACGACAGCACTGACTCTTGGGTCCGTATATTTAGAAAACTATTTGTCATTGAGGATGATGTCTCCCCACATGAAATAATAATACAGTTTACAATAGAATACAAGAGTACATACTATAGAACTTTGCAATAAACTGTACTATACTGTAGAATACTATGCAACACACTAGTATCCCTCGATCATGTATAGTACTATAGAATGTTGTAGTTTACTGTAGAATACTATAGTAAATACTACAGTATTATCTGCAAAAGACATGGCTAAAGGTCAATCAGATTTGTGAACATGGTCCCTAGCTGTGTGTTGCCGCTTTCCATGTTGTCTGTTGTCTGTAGCTTGTGAGGTGTGGAAACACTTTGTTGCTTTTATGAATTTTGTCTTGCCGCTTTTTGTTTTATGTTGCTCTGTCTGTATGCTACGTCTTGCTTGTCCTATGTTGCTCTGTCTGTATGCTATGTCTTGCTTGTCCTATGTTGCTATGTCTTGCTTGTTCTATGCTGCTATTGTCTATATTGTAATTGTTTTTAATAACCTGCCCAGGGACTGCGGTTGAAAATTAGCCGGCTGGCTAAAACCGGCACTTTTACTGAAACGTTGATTAATGTGCACTGTCCCTGTAAAAATAAAAACTAAACTAAACTAAACTAGTATATACCACAGTTTTCTTTTACTACAGTATTTATACCTTCAATATTACAGTCAATATTACAGTGTACTACAGTTAATACTACATGTCATACTATGATATTTTTATATGTGGGTCTGAGAGCTTTCATTCTCAGTTGGTTGTTGTTTAGACACAAGTACCTTTCAAACTCAAAAAATAATTGATTTGTTTTGTGCTTTTTGTATCCCAATCTAGCTTGCAAGCACATGTTTGCGAGAGTGTGTGCGTGTGTATATATGTGCGCAGGCGTGTGTGTATTTTTGTGAGTGTGTGTGTGTGCATTCGCCTTCGTGTTTGCGAGTGTATGTGTAAACAGCGTATTGGTTGTTTGGTCCTGGCAGTAAGAACAGCAGCTACAAGAGTATGGATTGTGCTTGTCTGTCTGCCAGGTGGAGGTTAACTGCAATGGACAAGGCCCTCCAGCATCACCTGCTAGAGGACTGTCTTCATTTCTCCTGCGTCTCTATTCATTTAGACTATTGGGTGAGATGTAGAGGCGTTGAGCATATAACACCCCCACTATCCTTCCATTGTTGGACAGTCAGGGAATAGTACTGCAGTTATTTAAGATAGATAGATAGATAGATAGATAGATAGATAGATAGATAGATAGTAACATACAAAATCTTTGAAAATGTCTGAACTCCTAAGCTTCTAAAAAAGAGTTTATATTGCGTTATAAGAGATGACAGTGTCACGCCCTGATCTGTTTCACCGTGTCCTTGTGCTTGTCTTCACACCCTCCAGGTGTCGCACATCTTCCCCACTTATCCTCTGGGTATTTATACCTGTGTTTTCTGTCTGTCTGTGACAGTTCGTCTTGTCACCTCCTTTTGGATTGTTAGTAAATGTCTTGGACTCTAACCATCTGCCTCCTGTGTCTGTGTCTGGGTCTCGCCTTGTGCCCTCATAAAACGTGCTTTCTTCCACCATTTTCCATTCTGCCTTATTGCCTTTCTTGTTTCCTGTCAAAGTCGCTCTTTTTCAAGCAATTTTCTTTATTGATTTCTCTCCTAGCTGTCATTCTTGTTTTTGGGGTGCAGTGTTGTATGTATGATGGAACAGAACCAATTGTTGGTTCTGAACGGAACTATTTTTTATTTTTTTCACTGTTCCTACCAGCAAAATAAAGTTCTGAACCCAATTAGAACCCCAAAAAGTAACATCTTATATCATTCCTTCCTGTTCCTTTTTTAACCTGTGAAAACATTTGTTTTACGTTTAGCTCATTAAATGACTCAGTGTGGATAGAGCAGGCAAGCTAGTTGTTTACATGCGGGATGGACAGACGAGTGTAGTTTATGGAGCAAGATGCGACTGACAGGAGGAGGAGGATTGAAGTTTGTTATGACATGCATTATATGAATTAGGTCCACATAATTATACCTAGGAGGAGTAGCTTCTGTGGAGGAACTTTGATTGTAGTTTCTAGCTAACAAGCTTGTTGTGCATATTAGCTAAAAACAAGTCTTAACTTTTTGTATTTAATATGTCCAACTTCAAACGTGATAACTAGACGTATGGTATCCTTAACTAGCATTGAAAAAGTGAATCCATTCTTCTCTAGCTAATTAAAAATCACTCTCTCTATCTTCTGAATCACGCTTGTAACATCAGTACAGTAGCCTGTGCTTCTGAAGGGGGAGGGGCATGTAGCCTAAACATGCACAGGTAAAGATTTTCAGCTTGCCAGCAGACTGTCACGGCTGTTGAAGGATGAGGCCCATCCCAACTCACACCCTGACCAAACCAAAACAGAGACATAAAAAGGATCTCTAAGGTCAGGGTGTGACAGTACCCCCCCCCCCCCCCCCCAAAGGTGCGGACTCCGGCCGCAAAACCTCAACTTTTAGGGGAGGGTCTGGGTGGGCATCTATCGTAGCGGGCCCCGGACAGGGCACACTCGTTGCTGGAGGCTCCGGACTGGGCACCCTTGTTGCTGGAGACTCTCTGGAGAACGTCTCTGGAGGCTCCGGACTGGAGAACGTCTCTGGAGGCTCCGGACTGGAGAACGTCTCTGGAGGCTCCGGACTGGAGACCGTCGCTGGAGGCTCCGGACAGGAGAACGTCTCTGGAGGCTCCGGACTGGAGACCGTCTCTGGAGGCTCCGGACTGGAGACCGTCTCTGGAGGCTACGGACTGGAGACCTTCTCTGGAGGCTCCGGACTGGAGACCGTCTCTGGAGGCTCCGGACTGGAGACCGTCTCTGGAGGCTCCGGACTGGAGACCGTCTCTGGAGGCTCCGGACTGGAGACCGTCGCTGGAGGCTCCGGATTGGAGACCGTCACTGGAGGCTCCGGATTGGAGACCGTCTCTGGAGGCTCCGGACTGGAGACCGTCGCTGGAGGCTCCGGACTGGAGGCCGTCTCTGGAGGCTACGGACTGGAGGCCGTCTCTGGAGGCTCCGGACTGGAGACCGTCGCTGGAGGCTCCGGACTGGAGACCGTCGCTGGAGGCTCGGACTGGAGACCGTCGCTGTAGGCTCCGAATTGGAGGCCGTCGTTGGAGGCTTCGTGCAATGACTCCTCACTGGAGGCTTCCTGCCATGACTACTCACTGGAGGCTTCGTGCCGTGGATCATCACTGGAGGCTTCTTGCCATGGATCATCACTGGAGGCTTTGTGCCATGGATCATCACTGGAGGCTTTGTGCCATGGATCATCACTGGAGGATTTGTGCCATGGATCATCACTGGAGGCTTCGTGCCATGGATCATCACTGGAGGCTTCTTGCCATGGATTATCACTGGAGTGGAGAGACACACAGGAGGCCTGGTTCTGGGAGTAGGCACAGGACTCACCAGGCTGGGGAGACATACATACATATTAGTCCATGGCCGAGGCAACTTGTCCTTGGCCGAGGCACCGGATAAACTGGGCCGTGGAGGCGCACTGGAGGTCTCGAGCTAAGAGCCTGCACAACCCGTCCTGGCTGGATGGTGACTTTGGCCCGGCACGTGTGGGGCGCAGGCACAGGATGCTCTGGGCTGTGCAGATGCACTGGAGACACAGGGCGCAGAGCCGGCGCAGGATATCCTGGGTCGTGGAGACATACTTGAGGTCTGGAGAGCAGGGCTGGCACAATCCGTCCTGGCTGGATGCTCACCCTAGCCCGGCAGATGCGGGGAGCTGGTATGTAGCGCACCAGGCTAAGAATGCGTACTGGAGACACCGTGTGCTCCACCGCATAACACGGTGCCTGACCAGTATGACGCCCACCACGGTAAGCAAGGGGAGTTGGCTCAGGTCTCCAACCTGACTCTGCCACACTCCCCGGCTTCCTCTCGGGCTTCCTTGCTAGCCGTGTTCCCTCATAACGTTGCCGCTCCGCTTTAGCTGCTGCCTTCGCCTTCCTCTCTGCTTCTACCTGCTCCCAGGGCAGGCGATCCTTCCCCGGCCAGGATCTCCTCCCAAATCCAGGATCCCTTGCCATTTAAAATGTCCAGTCCTCCTTCTTACCACGCTGCTTGGTCCTTTGGTGGTGGGAAGTTCTGTCACGGCTGTTGAAGGATGAGGACCAAGGTGCAGTGTGGTGAGTATACATTTTATTTTATTTAAGAAATGACGCCGACAAAACAATAAACAATACAAAACAAACCTTGAAGTTTAAGGCTGTGTGCCATCAAACAAAGTTAACTTCCAACAAACACAGGTGGGAAAATGGTACCTAAGTATGGTTCCCAATCAGAGACAACGATAGACAGCTGTCCCTGATTGAGAACCATACCCGGCCAAAACATAGAAATAGAAAATCATAGAAACACAAACTCACGCCCTGACCAAACCAAAATAGAGACATAAAAAGGATCTCTAAGGTCAGGGCGTGACACAGACACTGGAATGAGGGCTTTGCATAAACGCTTTGTTGAGTGGGACTATGAAAAGAATGCCTGGAATGTTATTAACTGGTTCCCATGCTTTTAAAATAACAATTCTGTTCAGGAACAGTATGGATCACTTTCATTCAAGGTTCCGTTTTGGTTCTTTGAAACATTTAGTTATTTTCTGGTTTTCGGTTCTGTCCCCTGAACAGAACAGAGGCATATCACTACTATACACTGTACCAGTCTAGTCCTGGAGCGCTGGTAGAACAAAGCAACATAGGTTCAGTCTCGTCTGGAGGACCAACAGAGACTTTCAGGCTTATACAAGAGATCCATATCTACAGCCTGTCTGAGAACCAGCACTGTCAGCTCCTATAGACCAGAAAACACTGCGAGTTGACATTACATAGCCTCAGTATTAAAGAGTAAAAAATCATCATTAACTACAATACAGCTCCATTTCCTGAAATTCAGCGGTGGAATTGGGAGGGATATGGCTGCTTTTAGAGTAGATGGAAATACAGACTTTATATATTTCGATGTGTTTCGGAATCATTTAGGAGGCTTATACTGTATTTTAGTGATGTGAAGGAATAGTGTGAATCCGTACTCTACCTCCGGTAAGATCTACATTATGCTTTTCTTACTGCACACCAACTATCTCTGCCTCCTGTAGACCTCCAAAAAAGGGCCCGATATTGATTTTAAGATTTTCGTTTTTTTCACTTCTTTAGGAACGCAATGGTGGATTTTTTGTTTGTTTACTCTCTTATTGATTGATGGCAATCACTTTCCCATTGAGCTGAGCCAACTGTCATCTCACTGAAGGAAATATGAGCTTCCCCCACTGTTACAACGCAACTTCGATTTCCTGTTTGTGAGAATGTCAAATATTTACTCACTCTGAACAAGTGTGGATAGGAGCTACTTAGACTCAGCTATCATGTCTTTACTCTCTTCTAAGCCCATACCCAAGAAGACATATTCCTGGCCAATCTTCAGACTTTAACGGGTGCAGCAGGAGTTATGTTTATGGGACGGTCTGTGGCTCATTATAATGTTGGGACCTCCTGGGAGAAGTGGGGAAAGGGTTAAGTGATGCCAAAGGCCGGGCTAAGGCCACAGGCCACATGATTGTTGCCGGTAAATCACTGGGAGGAAGCAGCCGAGAGAGAAGAGTGACTGTATTTCAAACTCAAAGTAGACAGCCCCTCGGCCCTAAACCCTCAGCCCTTGAATAACGCTTTACATCGTCACATCCGAGTGTCCCTTAAATGTCCCTTGCCCAAGCGAGTGAGAGTGATGATCGGAGAGGCAACGTCCTTGGTGGAAATCTTGAAGTTGAGTTAAAAAAAACCTACCTAAAGCTTTTGATGTACATAGTAAGCTAACGTATCTAGCTAGCACTCCTGTCAGGTTGCTAGCTACAGTTACCCATAGCTGGCTAGCTAGTCTTATAGTTTGGTGATTTATTCCAACAATTTGACACTTTGCGGCCACAAGAGTTTGACATGTGACTACAGTTTGCATTGAATTGTGGGTCATATCAACCCCGCAAGTGACCAAGTTGTTCACTCGCTCCCTCCAGCTAAACCGAGGGTCGAGGGGGCAACGTTAGTGAATTGGACCTCCACTTAAGATGGCAATCAAACTGCATCTGGTTTCTATGGGGATTCCCCTGAGGGAAAGTGGCTAGTGCAAGGGCTGAAGGGGTAAAAATAACGTGTTTGGACTGCAGCCCGTGTCTGCCGGTGGTATGAGTGGAGCTGAAGCATTTTACTCTGCCGAGTGTAAAACGCTTTGACCACACAGTCATTAACAACTGTGTGAAGTCAATACGCAGGATCACAGTGCAAACTACATGGGTATGATGTGAATTACAGGATGACAGGGCTACCTGAAAAATGACATTACAAATAGCAAGACCACTGTACAAACAAGCTTTACTGTCCATGCAACACCATCACTGTGCAAACTGCAGGATCAAAAACCAAAGTAAGGTACATGAATAGGGTACAGTTACCAGGTCACACACATTCAGTCAGAAACTCATACATGACAAGATAACAACGTGATCCAAACCCTTTCCTCCTCTTCAATAATCTCACGCAGGGTGTGCGATAGGACAATGGAACACAGTTTAAGCACACCTAGCATTCAGGAGGCACATCGTCAGCTTGCCTGCTGTGGTTAACCTCTGGAAGTCGTCATCTTGCCGTAAGATCCTTGACGCCTGAGAGTGGGGGTCATTTTGTGTGCCAGTCCGTCAGTTAGCGGCCGTGCCCTAACTCTTTTAGAAGTGTTGAAGCACACAGAGAAGCCCATTGACTGTGGGTGAATGCAGGCTGGCTCACTGTACTTTACATGCAGACGGTCCTCCCTGCTGCTGTTTTGGACTTTGCGTCTAATAGTTTTCTATGACTTTCTTATCTACTTTTCAGACTGTCATGAAATGAACTCAGTTGACCCCTCATTAGTGTTAATTAGTGTAATGTCTGAAGAGGGCAGTGGAGAAACAGACGATTCAAGTACAAAGGTATTGGGACAGTGCCCATCACTAGGCTATGTAAAATAGCTGTGTGCGTGTTGGTGTGTCCATGGTATATTCTTGGCACCACACCACTGGGCTTCAAAACCGTCAAACCGCCGCGGCACACTACTAAAGAGTTCCCCTTCATGTCACCAGGTGGATTCAGGGAAGTAAATTCATATAGAAAATGCAGTCACAGAAGAAAAAGCTATTGCACAAATTGGCCCTGTAAGTCAGTCATATCTATCGTTAAGCACTGAAAGAACAGACAGTATTAAGGTCAGCCTTTAGTGACGTAATTCCATCTACAGTATTTAAATCTAGTGACTAATTCATAAGAGATGGTTTTCTTCAATTTAGCCTATCACCCAAAGTCAAGCTTTCCTGTTTCTCATTGGAAAAACAACACTAGTCATTGTGATGATGAATAAGCATGTCTGATAAGCAGAGGACCCAGTCCTGGTCTCCTGATATCCTGAACCTATTTCTGCCCATATTACACCCAGGGGTGTTTCTAGGATGTGAAGACATTTGGGGCTTAGCCCAAAGCCAGGATGGGGGTCCGGGGAAAGAAAATGTTTTGAAAAAGCTAGATGCATGAATTTGATGCACTTTGAAATGAACATTGAGAGATTAGAACATTGAGAGATGAGATATTTTTCAGGTAACTTGCACCTTCCCACTTGCCAAAGTAGACACTGTCAGTACTCAATTACATTTGCTACTGTGGGTCTCTCTTCTCTGGAACAGTCTCTACACTGGAACACTCTCTACTCTGGAACACTCTCTCCTCTGGAACACTCTCTACTCTGGAACACTCTCTACTCTGGAACACTCTCTCCTCTGAAACATTCTCTACTCTGGAACACTCTCTACTCTGGAACACTCTCTACTCTGGAACACTCTCTCCTATGGAACACTCTCTCCTCTGAAACACTCTCTACTCTGAAACACTCTCTACTCTGGAACACTCTCTACTCTGGAACACTCTCTCCTCTGGAACACTCTCTACTCTGGAACACTCTCTACTCTGGAACATCCTCTACTCTGGGACATTCTCTCCTATGGAACACTCTCTCCTCTGAAACACTCTCTACTCTGAAACACTCTCTACTCTGGAACACTCTCTACTCTGGAACACTCTCTCCTCTGGAACACTCTCTACTCTGGAACATCCTCTACTCTGGGACATTCTCTACTCTGGAACACTCTCTACTCTGGAACACTCTCTACTTTGGAACATTCTCTACTCTGGAACATTCTCTACTCTGGAACACTCTCTACTCGGGAACACTCTCTACTCTGGAACACTCTCTACTCTGGAACATCCTCTACTCTGGAACACTCTCTACTCTGGAACACTCTCTACTCTGGAACATTCTCTACTCTGGAACACTCTCTACTCTGGAACACTCTCTACTCTGGAACATTCTCTACTCTGGAACACTCTCTACTCTGGAACACTCTCTACTCTGGAACATTCTCTACTCTGGAACACTCTCTACTCTGGAACACTCTCTACTCTGGAACACTCTCTACTCTGGAGCACTCTCTACTCTGGAGCACTCTCTACTCTGGAACACTCTCTACTCTGGAGCACTCTCTACTCTGAAACACTCTACTCTGGAGCAGTCTCTACTCTGGAGCACTCTCTACTCTGGAGCACTCTCTACTCTGGAACACTCTCTACTCTGGAGCACTCTCAACTCTGGAACACTCTCTACTCTGGAACACTCTATACTCTGGAGCACTCTCAACTCTGGAACACTCTCTACTCTGGAACACTCTCTACTCTGGAGCACTCTCTACTCTGGAACACTCTCTACTCTGGAGCACTCTCAACTCTGGAACACTCTCTACTCTGGAACACTCTCTACTCTGGAACACTCTCTACTCTGGAGCACATACATCTACAGTGTATTGCCAAAAACCACTCACCAACGTCAAACAGACTCTGACCTGTCCAATGATCCAGGCTGATTAAAGAATCCCACAGTACCCAAACACCTTCTCACTCTCACTCTCTCACACACACTGTGCAGTATTTAGAATCCATAGAGCAGCTTTAGGTCTGTGTGATCACCCCTCCTCTGCTTCTCTACATCACTTTCTCTGTGTCATCTGTTGCTGTCTCTCTCGTCTGCCCTCTTCTGTAGCTGTCTCTTAGTTTAAGTTTTAATGTCACATGCACAAGTACAGTGAAATGCCTTTCATGCAAACTCAAAACCCAACAATGCAATAATCATTAACAATGTATTACTAGAAAAAAAGAAATAACATGAGAGATAATAGTAATAAATATGAAATACACAAAGTAAGCATACTGTATACAGAACATATTTGAAAAGTCTACCTCCATCGATCCAGGGATACCGGATCGATAAAGGTAGATATGTATAGGGTAAGGTGACTAGGCATCAGGATATACGATAAACAGAGTAGCAGCTTATATGATGATTGTATGTGAGTGTGCGGGTGTGTAGAGTCAGTCTAAATGTACTGTTTGTGCATATTATGTGTGAACAAATGATGGCGCGAGTGTGTGTGTATGTGGGTGTGTCAGTGTGTGTGAGTGTGCATAGAGACTGAAATAAAAGACGCAAGGTAAACTCTGTCCGTGTAGCTATTTCGTTAGCTATTTATCAGTCGTATTCCTTAGTGTCAGACTTGATGCACCGGTACCTCTTGTCGTGTGGCAGAAGAGATAATAGTCTGTGACTTGGGTGGTTGGGGTCTTTAATGATTTTCTGGGCCTTCTTTTCAGACCGCATGATATAGAGGTCCTGGACGGGAGGGAGGGTACAGCTGTACAACTTTTTCAGGATGTGAGGGCCCATACCAAACTTTTTCAACCTCTTGAGGGGTTTGCGCCTCCTTCACGACTGTGCATGTGTGTTTGGACCGTTTTAAGTCTTCAGGGATTTGGACTCGAGGAACTTACACGACCCGATGTCACACGACGGCCAAAAGGATCATCAAGGACAACAACCACCCGAGCCACTGCCTGTTCTCACCGCTACCATCCAGAAGGCGAGGTCAGTACAGGTGCATCAAAGCTGGGACCGAGAGACTGAAAAACAGCTTCTATCTCAAGGCCATCAGACTGTTAAATAGCCACCACTAGCCGGCTACCACCCGGTTACACAACCCTGCACCTCAGAGGCTGCTGCCCTGTATACATAGACATGTAATCACTGGCCACTTTAATAATGGAACACCAGTCACTTTAATAATGTTTACATACTGTTTTACTAATGTTGTATGTTTATACTGTATTCTACTGTATTTTGGTCAATGCCACTCCGACATTGCTTGTCCAAGTATTTATATATTTCTTAATTCCATTATTTTACTTTCAAGATTGTGTGTATTGTGTGTATTGTTGTGAATTGTGAGATACTACTGCACTGTTGTAGCTAGGGAACACAAGCATTTCGCGACACCCGCAGTAACATCTGCTAAATATTTGTGTGTGACCAATACAATTTGATTTGATTTGGTGACGAGCTTGGAGGGGATAAGGGTGTTGAACGCTGGCTGCGCTGTAGTCAATGAACAGCGTTCTCACAGAGGTATTCCTCTTCTCTAAGTGGGTGAGGGCAGTGTGGAGAGCAATTGAGATTGCGTCATCGATGGACCTGTTGGGGCGATATGCAAATTGGAGTGGGTCTAGGGGGGCTGGGATGGTGGAGTTAATGTGTGCCATAACCAGCCTCTTAAAGCACTTCATGATTACAGAAGTGAATGATACAGGGTGGTAGTCATTGTGGCATGAAGCCTTAAGAGTTCTTAGGAACAGGGATGATGGTGGTCATTTTAAAACATGTGAGGATTACAGACTGGGACAAGGAGAGGTTGAAAATGACTGTGAATATGCCTGGCAGCTGTTCTGCGCACGCTCTGAGAACGCCTCCTGGAATAGCGTCAGGGCCCGCGGCCTTAAGTGTTGACCTGATTAAAGACCCTTCTCACGTTGGCATCGGAGAGTAAGATCACACAGTCGGCACTCACACCCGGCTTGATCTTGTTGTCAAACCAAGCTTAGAATGCGTTGAGTTGGTCTGGTAGAGAAGCATCGTTGGGCAGATCACGGTTGGGTCTTCCTTTGTAATCCGTAATGGACTGTAACCCCTGCCACATACCCGCGGGTGGTGGAGCCTGTGTAATAGGATTCCACATTGTTCCTATATTGGACTTTTGCTTGTTTGATGACTGCGGAGGTCATAGCGGGCCGTCTGGTACTTATTCATGTCCTCTGTGTGCGGTAGCCCAGCTCTTTAGTTTAGCGCCAACCTCTGTGTTAATCCAGGGCTTTTGATTGGAGAAGAATCAACCCCTCACCGTGGGTAAAACGTTGCCGATGCATTTTCTGATGAATCTGTTTCTGATGAAGCTGTTTCTGATGAAGCTGTTTGTTAGTATTCAATGTTGCTGTCTCTCGTCTACCTTCATCTCTATTCCTGTCCTGGTTGTAAAAAGTGTAAAGTAAATTCATTGTTTTAATAGTAATTTCACAGGCATTTTCACCTCACCTATAAATTCATTGTAAACCATGTTTCACTTTTTCACTGTCTGCTTATAAATACAGACAATTAAAAACTATAGAGCAGCTAGAAGAGATACAGTCTACTATGTGTTCAATCCACCTCTGTTCTCTCTATAGAGCATCTAGAAGAGATACAGTCTACTATGTGTTCAATCCACCTCTGTTCTCTCTATAGAGCAGCTAGAAGAGATACAGTCTACTACTATGTGTTCAATCCACCTCTGTTCTCTCTATCGAGCAGCTAGAAGAGATACAGTCTACTATGTGTTCAATCCACCTCTGTTCTCTCTATAGAGCAGCTAGAAGAGATAGTCTACTATGTGTTCAATCCACCTCTGTTCTCTCTCCATCTGCCCTCTTCTGTCACTTTCTCTGTGTCTTGTCTGTTGCTGTCTCATGTTTTTGTTTGTTACTGTCTCCTTTGCCTATCCTCTTCTGTTATGGCCTGTTCTGTTCTTCTGGTGTGTCTCTCCATCAAATCCTATTCTTACGTTGCTGTCTCTGTGTCTCGTCTGGTGTCTCTCTCCATCATATCCTATTCTTCTGTTGCTGTCTCTGTGTCTTGTCTGGTGTGTCTCTCTCCATCATATCCTATTATTCTGTTGCTGTCTCTGTCTTGTCTGGTGGCTCTCTCTCCATCATATCCTATTCTTCTGTTGCTGTCTCTGTCTTGTCTGGTGTCTCTCTCTCCATCATATCCTATTCTTCTGTTGCTATCTCTGTCTTGTCTGGTGTCTCTCTCTCCATCATATCCTATTCTTCTGTTGCTGTCTCTGTGTCTTGTCTGGTGTGTCTCTCGCCATCATATCCTATTCTTCTGTTTCTGTCTCTGTGTCTTGTCTGGTGTGTCTCTCTCCATCATATACTATTCTTCTGTTTCTGTCTCTGTGTCTTGTCTGGTGTGTCTCTCTCCATCATATCCTATTCTTCTGTTGCTGTCTCTGTGTCTTGTCTGGTGTGTCTCTCTCCATCATATCCTATTATTCTGTTGCTGTCTCTGTCTTGTCTGGTGGCTCTCTCTCCATCATATCCTATTCTTCTGTTGCTGTCTCTGTCTTGTCTGGTGTCTCTCTCTCCATCATATCCTATTCTTCTGTTGCTATCTCTGTCTTGTCTGGTGTCTCTCTCTCCATCATATCCTATTCTTCTGTTGCTGTCTCTGTGTCTTGTCTGGTGTGTCTCTCGCCATCATATCCTATTCTTCTGTTTCTGTCTCTGTGTCTTGTCTGGTGTGTCTCTCTCCATCATATCCTATTCTTCTGTTGCTGTCTCTGTGTCTTGTCTGGTGTGTCTCTCTCCATCATATCCTATTCTTCTGTTGCTGTCTCTGTCTTGTCTGGTGTGTCTCTCTCCATCATATCCTATTCTTCTGTTGTTGTCTCTGTGTCTTGTCT
Organism: Oncorhynchus mykiss; assembly: GCF_057628025.1. Classification (NCBI taxonomy): domain Eukaryota; kingdom Metazoa; phylum Chordata; class Actinopteri; order Salmoniformes; family Salmonidae; genus Oncorhynchus; species Oncorhynchus mykiss. The sequence goes on from NC_143046.1 coordinate 29,532,528, forward strand.
GGTGTGTCTCTCTCCATCATATCCTATTCTTCTGTTTCTGTCTCTGTCTTGTCTGGTGTTTCTCTCTCCATCATATACTATTCTTCTGTTTCTGTCTCTGTGTCTTGTCTGGTGTGTCTCTCTCCATCATATCCTATTCTTCTGTTGCTGTCTCTGTCTTGTCTGGTGTGTCTCTCGCCATCATATCATATTCTTATGTTGCTGTCTCTGTGTCTTGTCTGGTGTGTCTCTCTCCATCATATACTATTCTTCTGTTTCTGTCTCTGTGTCTTGTCTGGTGTGTCTCTCTCCATCATATCCTATTCTTCTGTTGCTGTCTCTGTCTTGTCTGGTGTTTCTCTCTCCATCATATCCTATTCTTATGTTGCTGGCTCTGTGTCTTGTCTGGTGTGTCTCTCTCCATCACATGGAGCGGCAGGGTAGCCTAGTGGTTAGAGTGTTGGACTAGTAACTGAAAGGTTGCAAGTTCAAATCCCCGTTCTGAATATCTTTATTAGGTCAGTGCTACGATGCAGACCCTGATAGAGTGACTGTAGTGGTGGGGGAGAGGTCAAGGGACATGAGTGGTCCACTGCCAATCTCAACCAATCACAGCAGGCCCCGCGTCACTCCAGGGGCTTCTTGCAGTGCCTGTTACTGCCTAGCGCAGTATATTGGACTGTTCATTTTTCTCATAGAAATTTGTCAGTAGAACATTGTTTTTAATACTGCATAGCACAAGTCCTGTGTGGTTATGGAAACCCATAGACTGAAATGTAAAAAAAAAAAAAAGTTTTACGATCAAAGGTTCAGGGCTGGATCAAAAACATCCCGGGCTGAGGCCCCCGGAAGTCCTGGCCTAAGGACGCCACTGACTACACCTCCTCCTACCTCATCCTTCTACCCCCCCCCCCCCTTTCTCAACGACTACTGTCATCCCTCTCTGGCTCCCCTGGATGTTATCCCGGGTGATATGCATTAATGCTCTGCTCCGTTCCACTGTTGCATAAGCAGGTCTGCAACCCTTCCCTTAATACCTTACACTCTCTGTACCTGTCTACCATCTAGCACTGACCCCTCTCTCCACTACCACTGCTGCTCAACATATGGTGTAGAGGAAGTACAGGAACAGGCATATGCTGAATATCAGAAGGGTTTAGGTACAATAGAAAGTAGTGGAAAGGGAGTGTACAAAAAAAAAAGTAGAAAGTGAGCGAGAATACAGTACAGTATCGGAAAAGACTAGCCGATTCACTATCACTATTTGAAGTGTCCAAAAACATAGACAAAGCCCAGCTAGTTAGGGACCCATGGGAGAGTGTTTCTCTGTAGCAGACCGCTCAACTTCGTCTGTGTCGTACCAGCTCCTGCAGAGGAGAGCAATTAGAGAAATTACAATCTGAAAATCTCTTCTGCACCAGAGCGTTCTGTGTCATTAGGCAGCAGAAGGCTGCTGTTGTGTGTGTGTGTGTGTGTGTGAGCCTGTCAGTGATCACTAACATTGCCCAGACTTTTTAAAACCCCAACCCGACCTGGGCCCAGTTCCCCAAAAGCATCTTAAGGCTACGTTCATCTTAGAACCATAAGAGGCTTTTGGGAAACCGGGCCTAGGTCTCCATGGCCACCCTGCCCTCCTGGACACATTCCCTCCACTCGACATTGGCTGGACCTTCTGTATGGGTCAACCATGGGTGCCAGTCGGCAGAATTGCATTTGAGAGCTGAGAAATCAGAGAGCGTCTTGATACTGTCCCACCTTATCATTCTAGAGCTATTCTAGGTCTATTATTGAAAGGTAATCAATCAGATGGTTATTTGTTACAGTACATCACTCATTCAGACAGAGAATGCTCAAAAGACCTCCAAAGGATTAAAGACTGTATTGAAAAGAGGCCTTGTTCTTTAGATCGCTATAGTAGCATCCAATAGCTACGTCTGCTTCAGAAGGCCTCTGCTAGTGGAGAATCGAAACTTAACAAAGTAAGTGATGTAATGCCTAACAGTGATGTATTGCCTAACAGTGATGTATTGCCTAACAGTGATGTAATGCCTAGCCGTGATGTAATGCCTAACAGTAATGTAATGCCTAACAGTAATGTAATGCTTAACAGTGATGTAATGCCTAACAGGGATGTAATGCTTAACAGTGATGTAATCCCTAACAGTGATGTAATGTCTAAGTTTGTAATGCCTAACAGTGATGTAATGCCTAACAGTGATGTAATGCCTAACTGTGATGTAATGCCTAGCCGTGATGTAATGCCTAACAGTGATGTAATGCCTAACAGTAATGTAATGCCTAACAGTAATGTAATGCTTAGCAGTGATGTAATGCCTAACAGTGATGTAATGCCTAGCCGTGATGTAATGCCTAACAGTAATGTAATGCTTAGCAGTGATGTAATGCCTAACAGTGATGATGTAATGCAATGCCTAAGTTTGTAATGCCTAACTGTGACGTAATGATGATGTGATGTAATGCCTAACAGTGATGTAATGCCTAACAGTGATGTAATGCCTAACAGTGATGTAATGCCTAACAGTGATGTTATGATGATGTGATGTAATGCCTAACAGTGATGTAATGCCTAACGGTGATGTAATGCTTTACAGTGATGCAATGCCTAACAGTGATGTAATGCCTAAGTTTGTAATGCCTAACAGTGATGTAATGCCTACGTTTGTAATGCCTAACTCTGATGTAATGATGATGTGATGTAATGCCTAAGTTTGTAATGCCTAACTCTGATGTAATGATGATGTGATGTAATGCCTATGCTTGTAATGCCTAACAGTGATGTAATGATGATGTGATGTAATGCCTAAGTTTGTAATGCCTAACAGTGATGTAATGATGATGTGATGTAATGCCTATGCTTGTAATGCCTAACAGTGATGTCATGCCTACGTTTATAATGCCTAACTGTGATGTAATGATGATGTGATGTAATGCCTAAGTTTGTAATGCCTAACAGTGATGTAATGATGATGTGATGTAATGCCTAACAGTTTAACTTTACTTTGGGTTAAGTAAAGCATTCTTGGGGTTTTCCCCCATTTTGCAGCGTACACGTTTTGCCTGAATATGCTGCACGACAGCCTAATGCAATATGGAGTGCTTACTGTCAGAACAACAGGCCTAAATGCAACGACTGGTCCTTTTGTTGTGCTCTGGTCATGTGGGAATGAGCACAGTGAAGTCAACTCTCTGCGTGTGTGTGCAAGTGTGAGTATGTGTGTGTGGGTGGGTGTATGTTTTCAGCCTGCAAAGACAATAAAGTTCCCTCATTGGACAAACGTCAATGTGTTGCGGATATGAGATGAGTAAATGTAGATGAATGATAGATCTTTGTCCCTGTGAACAACTCAGGAAAATTGCTTCTGCTCTCTCTCTCTCTCTCTCTCTCTCTCTCTCTCTCTCTCTCTCTCTCTCTCTCTCTCTCTCTCTCTCTCTTACTTTCTCTCTGTCTCTCTGTCTCTCTTTTCTCTTTTCCTCTTCTCACCTCAGCCATCCCTCTTTCTTCTCTGCCATAGCCCATAGACGTCACCCACTGTTTAAACCTGCCCATCTCGGTGCTCTTGGCTGATGCATCATCTGTACTTGTCTAAAACATGGAGTCAGGAAGGAAGCAGAACGTACTGCAGAACTGTCGACCTACAGTACCGGAGTGCCAGTGCCACTCACCACAGGCCCCCACTACAGAGATGGGGAACAGACCCCTCCATGCCCTCTGCAGCCTCCACTTCTCTGAACTAGTTCATGGCTCTGTAGTACTGCTCAATATAGACAAACTACTGTAGTGTACGTACTGTCATTCCAGGTGCAATGTTTGACATGACTGAGTTAGCTTAGGTTGGCTAGCTAGCTACAGTAGCAAGAATGTTATACAGCCTGCATAGCAACTATTTTGTTTAGAACAGACAACCAGTCCTTTTGCATAGCAACTACATTAAAATAACTACGAAACAGATTTGTCAAGACTATAACGTTTTAATGAAAATATGTAATTCATTGTTATTTTAATATGTTGGTAACAATTGTCCAACTGTAGGAGTCAGGCCTCTGGACTGGAAGTTACCGGGGTTGATATATTCAAAGAACCCTTCTCCCAGATACTGTAAGATCTCTGACTATTTCTTACATTTTTCTCTCTCTTTTTCATGCGAGTCCCTCCCTTTACTCTTTCCCCTCATCATGTTTTGTCATACGTTTAAATGAAGTTGTAATTAAGAGTGACAAGGGGCCATTAACTATGGATTAGACAAAATTATATTTCCTCCCATCGGTAGCCATCATACAGCCAGAGGCCTGAAACTCCTCTGATGATTATCCTGGCACTGTCACATGCTATACAGGGACTATTTATGGTTTTCCCCATAACGGAATCATCTCCTCCTCTCTACCCTTTGCCCTCCATCCAGTCCAGACAGTTTGACTCTCTACCCAGTGTCCTCCATCCAGCCCAGACAGTCTGACTCTCTATCCAGTGCCCTCCATCCAGCCCAGACAGTCTGACTCTCTATCCAGTGCCCTCCATCCAGCCCAGACAGTCTGACTCTCTATCCAGTGCCCTCCATCCAGCACAGACAGTCTGACTCTCTATCCAGTGCCCTCCATCCAGCCCAGACAGTCTGACTCTCTATCCAGTGCCCTCCATCCAGCCCAGACAGTCTGACTCTCTATCCAGTGCCCTCCATCCAGCACAGACAGTCTGACTCTCTACCCAGTGCCCTCCATCCAGCCCAGACAGTCTGACTCTCTATCCAGTGCCCTCCATCCAGCCCAGACACAATCTGACACTCGTGCCACCAGCACAGACAGTAGGTATTTCCAGCCCTGACAGTAGTGTGTACAAAACCTGCAACCAGGGCAGAATCCAGGGGCCAGGTGTGGTGTCAGCCAGTTGAGTTGTAGTAAGTCCTGGGGACAGGGAGACACACTCTCTCTCTCTCTCTCTCTCTCTCTCTCTGTCTGCCTCTCCCCCTCTCTCTCTCTCTCTCTCTCTCTCTCTCTCTATGTCTGCCTCTTGCTGTCTGCCTCTCTCTGTCTGCCTCTCTCTGTCTGCCTCTCTCTGTCTGCCTCATGTCTCCAGTCTGTCCGCTCTGACCTGGGCTGCAGGTAGCACCTTGTCCTGTCTGGCACCTCATGCCTAGTTTTGAAATGACATATTGTTGATTTTAATGGGACAATTGCAGTGGGAGGGTTTTATTCAACTTCCAAAATACACACACGCAGGCATGCTCAAATGAGCACACACACACACACAAATATGCACACATACGCACTCCAAATGCATGCACCCACAGGGACACACACAAACAAACGCAACCAGGTTATAAGTTGACATTAATGACTTCCGACCTTAGAAAAAATTGAGAAATGGGAAGTAGTGCTGCGGTCATAATGGAAGTGGGATGAATAGTTAATATGTGTTTCTGGTGAAGACTGGCAGCAGCATACCTGAACACTGAGTGCTAGGCACAGGCTATAGAACAGAGAGGGGGAATTGTTCAAGCATTACGTTATGCAGAGTATGTGACTTGTGTGATTAAGTACAAGCACTCCAAAGTGGCACTCAAATTACATTGAGTCACACACTCTAGGCTGGGGGGAAGGAGGTGGTGTTGCCCTCGACTCCGTCTGGTCACTCAGGCCAAGGGACAGACAGACAGACATCAAATGCAATATTATTTGTCACATACACATGTTTAGCAGATGTTATTGAGGGTGTAGCGAAATGCTTGTGTTTCAGTACAGTAATAGTACAGTAATATCTTACAATTCTCAACAATACACATAATACACACAATCCTAAAAGTAAAAGAATGGAATTAAGGAATATATAACTATTAGGATGAGCAATGTTGGAGTGGCATTGACTAAAATACAGTAGAATATAATACAGTATGTACATATGAGATGAGTAAAAATGTAAACATTATTAAAGTGGCCAGTAATTTCAAGTTTATGTATATTTGGCAGCAGCCTCTAAGGTGCAGGGTTATGTAACTGGGTGGAAGCCACCTAGTGATGGCTATTTAACAGTCTGATGGCCTTGCGATAGAAGCTGTTTTTCACTCTCTCGGTCCCTGCTTTGATGCACCTGGACTGACCTCACCCTCTGGATGATAGCGGGGTGAACAGGCAGTGGCTCGGGTGGTTGTTGTCCTTGATGATTTTTTTAGCCGTCGTGTGACATCAGGTGCTGTAGGTGTCCTGGAGAGCAGGTAGTTGGCCCCTGGTGATGCGTTGGGCAGACTGCACCACCCTTTGGAGAACCCAGCGGTTGCGGGTGGTGCAGTTGTCGTACCAGGCGGCGATACAGCCCAACAGATGCTTTTAATTGGGCATCTGTAAAAGTTTGTGAGGGTTTTAGGTTCCAAGCCAAATTTCTTCAGCCTCCTGAGGTTGAAGAGGCGCTGTTGTGACTTCTTCACCATGCTGTCTGCGTGGGTGGATTATTTCAGATCGTCAGAGATGTGAACGCCGAGGAACTTGAAGCTTTCCACCTGCTCCACTATGGTCCCGTCAATGTGGACAGGGGCCTACTCCCTCTAATGTTTATTGAAGTCCAATGTGTTTCCTGATACATTGTCTGTATGGGGGGTTATTATCCTTGCGGAAACCAGAAGTCCTCACAAGAGTAGTAAAACAAAGAAAATTGTGGGCACATTTCGCCGATCCACACAAGGAAAAAGGAATGGGAATCAATTGTTTGGTCCCCACAAGGATAGTAAAACAAACGTGTGTGTGTACTGTGTGTGTGCTGTGTGTGTACTGTGTGTGTGCTGTGTGTGTGCTATGTGTGTGTGCTGTGTGTGTGCTGTGTGTGTGCTATGTGTGTGTGCGTGGAAAGTGAAGGCAGCTCTTCTAACTTGCAGATCACCAACTTTTGGTACACAGTGTTTCTTACTTCACTGATGTTCTGAAGTGAATCCTAACTTACAGAAGACATCTCAAAGTGAACCTCTGTTGTTGCACCTACTTCCCTGTAAATCCTGTCTCCAACTAAGTTGAAGAGAACACACGGTTTAGTCGATAAAGCGAGCAGACAACAACTTCAATTAGTGGGTAGCTCGCATAAGAGCTGAACACACACAACCCGGCTCAAAGCCAGTCAACACCCACCCCCAAAATCCCCCATCCAAATGTTCCCTATTAAACACAGCCTTATTTAGACATCACATGGGGGGGGGGGGGGGGGGGGGGCTGCCTTTGAATGTTTGCCTATGCACTTATTGTGGAGTCGAGTCGCAACTGAGCGTGACAGAAGTTAATTGAAAAGGAGTGTGTTGTTGAGAAATGGACTACATCGCTTCAGTCACGACTCAGTGCCTTTCCCCTTGTTGTTGACACCACTGAGGATGGATTGACAGGGGAGGCTCCCTGTAGATGAGGGTGGGAGGGGAAGAGATACATCCGAATCAATTGTGGCGGCCATTTTGTGGTGGGCTGTGTAGCATTGGACATGGGCGTTGGGCAACAGCCTCTGAGCTCAATACATAAACTCAGCAAAAAAAGAAACGTCCCTTTTTCAGGCCCCTGTCTTTCAAAGATAATTTATAAAAATCCAAATAACTTCACAGATCTTCATTGTAAAGGGGTTAAACACTGTTTCTTATGCTTGTTCAATGAACCATAAACAATTAATGAACATGCACCTGTTTAAGACACTAACAGCTTACAGACGGTAGGCAATTAAGGTCACAGTTATGAAAACTTAGGACACTAAAGAGGTCTTTCTACTGACATGCATGAGGCATGAGGACTGCAGATGTGGCCAGGGCAATAAATTGCAATGTCCGTACTGTGAGACGCCTAAGACAGCGCTACAGGTTTTGTCTCACCAGGGGTGATGGTTGGATTCGCGTTTATCGTCGAAGTAATGAGCGTTACACTGAGGCCTGTACTCTGGAGCGGGATCGATTTGGCGCTTGAGGGTCTGTCATGGTCTGGGGCGGTGTGTCACAGCATCATCGGACTGAGCTTGTTGTCATTGCAGGCAATCTCAACGCAGTGCATTACAGGGAAGACATCCTCCTCCCTCATGTGGTACCCTTCCTGCAGGCTCATCCTGACATGACCCTCCAGCATGACAACAAGCCATACTGCTTGTTCTGTGTATGATTTCCTGCAAGACAGGAATGTCCGTGTTCTGCCATGGCCAGCGAAGATCCTGGATCTCAATCCCATTGAGCACTTCTGGGACCTGTTGGATCAGAGGGTGAGGGCCATGGCCATTCCCTCCAGAAATGTCCAGGAACTTGCAGGTGTCTTGGTGGAAGAGTGGGGTAACATCTCACAGCAAGAACTGGCAAATCTGGTGGAGTCCATGAGGAGGGGATGCACTGCAGTACTTAATGCAGCTGGTGGCCACACCAGATACCGACTGTTACTTTTGATTTTGACCCCCCTTTGTTCAGGAACACATTATTCAATTTCATTCAGTCACATGTCTGTGGAACTTGTTCAGTATATGTCTCAGTTGTTGAATCTTGTTATGTTCATACAAATACTTACACGTTAAGTTTGCTCGTTTGTTTGTTTCTTTTTTTGCTGAGTTTAGTTGTGCTTAAAGACTAGAAGACGTGCAGGGAAGGCTGTGATGTCCATGAATGGAATGACTAATGTCTGAGGAAAATGATTACACCTACGCACACTGCTATTGCGTACGTGACTGAACTGTAATCAACACCCCAAATCCTTATTTCTAAAATCTCAGAGAAAACCATCATCCAAGAAGTGCCATTTTATTGAGGTTACCATGGGAACAGTAATTTGATGCCGACGATGCAGACCTTTATTCAGATCAGAACATAGCTTTGCACTAAGCCCCATGATGACACTGCTCGTTGACTGGTTTCATCACTGCTTGTATTATGGAGCTGTCTGGGGCGCAGCGCGCCCTAGAATTGGGTTCTGCAGGGTTGCTATAGAACAGGTTGATCCTGGGCCAAATGAGAGTGGCAGTGAGTGGGCCGTCACTGTCTGAGTCATCCTAAACCACAGAGAAACTTTCTCTCTCTCTCTCTCTCTCTCTCTCTCTCTCTCTCTCTCTCTCTCTCTCTCTCTCTCTCTCTCTCGCTCTCTCCCTCTCTCTCTCTCTCTCTCGGTCTGCCTGTTGCACACTGAACAATGCAGGCTTGATACACTCACTGCTGAATGTACTAGAGTTGAACCTGATGTCTGTTGCATCCCAAAAATATACATTTAATAACCGCTCCCTCTTCCCTCCCTCCTTCCCTTCCTCCCTCCTTCCCTTCCTCCCTCCTTCCCTTCCTCCCTTCCTCCCTCCTTCCCTTCCTCCCTTCCTCCCTCCTTCCCTTCCTCCCTCCTTCCCTTCCTCCCTCCTTCCCTTCCTCCCTTCCTCCCTCCTTCCCTTCCTCCCTTCCTCCCTCCTTCCCTTCCTCCCTTCCTCCCTCCTTCCCTTCCCTTCCTCCCTCCTTCCCTTCCTGCCTCCTTCCCTCCTTCCCTTCCTCCCTCCTTCCCTTCCTACTTCCTCCCTTCCTCCCTCTTCCCTCCTTCCCTTCTTCCCTTCCTCCCTCTTCCCTCCTTCCCTTCCTCCCTCCTTCCCTTCCTCCCCAACGTTTTAAACATATATGTAACTCCTGTTGTAGTTTTGTGTAGACCTGCAGTATGCACAGCACAGCCCTCACCCTCATACTGCTTGCTAACAGGCTTCGATGGCTACATCCATGTCACTGCTCCTCCTAATCACCCGCCTCATTCATCTTCCCCAGCCCAGGAAGGAGGGGCGACGGGACAGGCAATGGAATTATTCCCATTTCGAATCATTCATTTCCCCAGGGCAGCACAAATGGGAATATATCCGTTATTAATAATGTGACAGAGGGATCCAAAAACAGCCTCCCAATGACAGAGATGGATGGGAGAAGGTGAGGAGTCAGCCTTTAGCTTAGAGACTATCCACAGGCCGTGCTGTTGGAACATCACTGTTGATGGAAACATGTTCATATTCTACACCTACAATTACCGTATTAGTATGTACTACGATTAGAAAGACAGCATGTAGTTTTAGTAAGTAGTAGGCAAGACGTGAATACCCATACATTCACACCAGTGGGGGCTGCTGAGGGGAGGAAGGACTCATTATAATTCCGGTAATGGAGTCAATGGAATGGTATCAACCACATGTTTGATGTGTTTGATGCCATTCCATTGACTCCATTACCGGAATTATAATGAGCCGTCCTCCCCTCAGCAGCCCCCACTGATTCACAAACATACCACACACACACACACACACACACACACACACACACACACACACACACACACACACACACACACACACACACACACACACACACACACACACACACACACACACACACACACACACACACACACACACACACACACACACACCTATTTAATAAATTCACGCAGTGCCCTCTGACACCAATATGTACTCAATGCATTGACTCCCTCCACTAGGAATCAGCAGGCTATTCATCACTTGTACAGTCCAGCATACACTTTCTCCCCAGCCAGAAATAATAAGCTGTAATTGGCCACCAGATATCTCAACATGAGTTGTGTCAAACATATGCACATACTCAATACTGTTGATTCATTCTGATGTATTGTGTAAGGGGTTTACTGTCTTACAGGCTGACAGAAAAATATAATTTTATCCGCTAGCGTGTGTTTTTCTGTTGCATAGACCGAGGGCAGGTATGGGCAACTCCAGTCCTCGCGGGTAGTAGGGATGTCACACTTCTTCCCCATCCCTAGCAAACAGCTGATTAAACTGATAGCATTTTAAGCCGAAGATCATAATTAGTTGATTATTGGAGTCAGGTGTGTTAGCTGGGGCTGGGGAAAAACTGTAACTCCAAATCAGGCCCCCGAGGACTGGAATTGCCCAACCCTGACCCAGTGGATTATTTAGGATGTGACTTGGCTCAGTGTTATGATAATGTTTTCAATTAACCTTCAATAAACCTGTTTATTAACCTCAATGTATCTACTCAGTCTACAACCCAGAGTTTGTAAGATTCTGGTTGAATGAAACAGACAAGAGTCCTAGCTTACAATAGTCAAAATGTTTATTCACAAGAGTACTCTGAAGTTCATTATACAAACACAGTCTTTATAACACACACAAACAAGTTCAAATCTTAAGCTACGCCTTGCTCAGACAGTCAGTGTTTTTCCACTACACAGATACATTGTTTAATCTGCAACATGTTTCATAATTTTCTGCAAGCCTAGCAGTTTCTCCCATCCACGGGTGGAGACAGGATGTCCTGTAAGGAACACAGTATTACAACTTGTCTGTCGATAGCTCCTATTATAATTTGTTTCCCACTTGCACCCTGCTTACATACTAAAAAGGAACAAAAGGTCCACAGTTACAAAACAAAAGGTCCACAGTTCTAATTCTGACTAAAACTACACACATCATCAGATTATAGTTTTATGATTCCAATCAATTTCATACAATTATATGGTTTCAGAGTGGAATTATTTCATCATTATGTTTAGACATCAATTATTTCATCACTTATTTTATCTTTGTTTTAGTATGGTCAGGGCGTGAGTTGGGTGGGTTGTCTATGTTCGTTTTTCTATAATTTGGGATTCCTGTGTTCGGCCTAATATGGTTCTCAATCAGAGGCAGCTGTCAATCGTTGTTCCTGATTGAGAATCATACTTAGGTAGCCTGGTTTCACTTTTGAGTTGTGGGTGTTTATTTTCCGTGTCAGTGTTTGTGCCACACGGGACTGTTTCGTTTGTGTCGTTTTGGCACGTTTTTTATTTCAGTGTTCATTTTTGATGAAACATTATGGACACTTACCACGCTGCGCATTGGTCCTCCGATCCTTCTCGCTACTCCTCCTCAGAAGATGAGGATGTAATCTCTTACACTCACACTGTAAGGCTTCTCTATCTCAATGCCCATATTGGTGAGAGATGTAGACCAGCAATATCACACAGATGCATCAGAAGGGTTGTGGTTTTAGCCACACAACAGCCAGGTGTCTCTCCTTGTTCTTGGCTCCTGTTGCCGTGACAGCACCACAGGGCATGCTGAAGATGCTATGGTGATGCAATATCCTCACTGTGTGCTCTTCCACACAGTACTCCCTTCTGCTTAGCCAATCACCATCTACTCACATTAACACACAGACATGGACAGAAAGAGGTATATACAGTTAATGGGCTGACCAAGGTCACTCTTTGTGCACACCCTTTACAGAATGGCCATATCTGATGATGAGGACTTGTTCTCTTTAGAAAGATGCGTTGTTCTACTGTAACATTGCTCTACGATCACATAGTTTTAGACTATGTGATATCAGAGCAGTCCCCTAGCCAAGGGAGGTTGTTAGGTTATTACTCTAAAGTTCTCGTTACTGGCTCTGTCTTCAAAGGGACTTGTAGCATGAATTTGGGAGAGATGGGAAGAGGATGTGTCTGTGTTATTATTCCTGTGATCTAAAGAGGCAGAGGGATCTGGCTTGGCTCTAGCCCTGGGCAGAGGGATCTGGCTTGGCTCTAGCCCCGGGCAGAGGGATCTGGCTTGGCTCTGGCCCCGGGCAGAAGGATCTGGCTTGGCTCTAGCCCTGGGCAGAGGGATCTGGCTTGGCTCTAGCCCAGGGCAGAGGGCTCTGGCTTGGCTCTAGCCCAGGGCAGATGGATCTGGTGTGGCTCTAGCCCAGGGCAGATGGATCTGGCTTGGCTCTAGCCCCGGGCAGAGGGATCTGGCTTGGCTCTAGCCCAGGGCAGATGGATCTGGCTTGGCTCTAGTCCCGGGCAGAGGAATCTGGCTTGGCTCTAGCCCAGGGCAGATGAATCTGGCTTGGCTCTAGCCCAGAGCAGATGGATCTGGCTTGGCTCTAGCCCCGGGCAGAGGAATCTGGCTTGGCTCTAGCCCAGGGCAGATGGATCTGGCTTGGCTCTAGCCCAGGGCAGATGGATCTGGCTTGGCTCTGGCCCAGGGCAGATGGATCTGGCTTGGCTCTAGCCCAGGGCAGATGGATCTGGCTTGGCTCTATCCCAGGGCAGATGGATCTGGCTTGGCTCTATCCCAGGGCAGAGGGATCTGGCTTGGGTCTAGCCCAGGGCAGAGAGATCTGGCTTTGCTCTTGCCCAAGGCAGATGTATCTGGCTTGGCTCTAGCCCAGGGCAGATGGATCTTGCTTGGCTTTAGCCCAGGGCAGATGGATCTGGCTTGGCTCTAGCCCCGGGCAGATGGATCTGGCTTGGCTCTATCCCAGGGTAGATGGATCTGGCTTGGCTCTAGCCCAGGGCAGATGGATCTGGCTTGGAGCTAGCCCAGGGCAGAAAGATCTGGCTTTGCTCTTGCCCAGGGCAGATGGATCTGGCTTGGCTCTAGCCCAGGGCAGATGGATCTGGCTTGGCTTTAGCCCAGGGCAGATGGATCTGGCTTGGCTCTAGCCCAGGGCAGATGGATCTGGCTTGGCTCTAGCCCAGGGCAGATGGATCTGGCTTGGCTCTAGCCCCGGGCAGATGGATCTGGCTTGGCTCTAGCCCAGGGCAGATGGATCTGGCTTGGGTCTAGCCCAGGGCAGAGAGATCTGGCTTTGCTCTTGCCCAGGGCAGATGGATCTGGCTTGGCTTTAGCCCAGGGCAGATGGATCTGGCTTGGCTTTAGCCCAGGGCAGATGGATCTGGCTTGGCTCTAGCCCCGGGCAGAGGGATCTGGCTTGGCTCTGGCCCTGGGCAGAAGGATCTGGCTTGGCTCTAGCCCTGGGCAGAGGGATCTGGCTTGGCTCTAGCCCAGGGCAGAGGGCTCTGGCTTGGCTCTAGCCCAGGGCAGATGGATCTGGTGTGGCTCTAGCCCAGGGCAGATGGATCTGGCTTGGCTCTAGCCCCGGGCAGAGGGATCTGGCTTGGCTCTAGCCCAGGGCAGATGGATCTGGCTTGGCTCTAGTCCCGGGCAGAGGAATCTGGCTTGGCTCTAGCCCAGGGCAGATGAATCTGGCTTGGCTCTAGCCCAGAGCAGATGGATCTGGCTTGGCTCTAGCCCCGGGCAGAGGAATCTGGCTTGGCTCTAGCCCAGGGCAGATGGATCTGGCTTGGCTCTAGCCCAGGGCAGATGGATCTGGCTTGGCTCTGGCCCAGGGCAGATGGATCTGGCTTGGCTCTAGCCCAGGGCAGATGGATCTGGCTTGGCTCTATCCCAGGGCAGATGGATCTGGCTTGGCTCTATCCCAGGGCAGAGGGATCTGGCTTGCGTCTAGCCCAGGGCAGAGAGATCTGGCTTTGCTCTTGCCCAAGGCAGATGTATCTGGCTTGGCTCTAGCCCCGGGCAGATGGATCTTGCTTGGCTTTAGCCCAGGGCAGATGGATCTGGCTTGGCTCTAGCCCCGGGCAGATGGATCTGGCTTGGCTCTATCCCAGGGTAGATGGATCTGGCTTGGCTCTAGCCCAGGGCAGATGGATCTGGCTTGGGTCTAGCCCAGGGCAGAGAGATCTGGCTTTGCTCTTGCCCAGGGCAGATGGATCTGGCTTGGCTCTAGCCCAGGGCAGATGGATCTGGCTTGGCTTTAGCCCAGGGCAGATGGATCTGGCTTGGCTCTAGCCCAGGGCAGATGGATCTGGCTTGGCTCTAGCCCAGGGCAGATGGATCTGGCTTGGCTCTAGCCCCGGGCAGATGGATCTGGCTTGGCTCTAGCCCAGGGCAGATGGATCTGGCTTGGGTCTAGCCCAGGGCAGAGAGATCTGGCTTTGCTCTTGCCCAGGGCAGATGGATCTGGCTTGGCTTTAGCCCAGGGCAGATGGATCTGGCTTGGCTTTAGCCCAGGGCAGATGGATCTGGCTTGGCTCTAGCCCCGGGCAGATGGATCTGGCTTGGCTCTAGCCCAGGGCAGATGGATCTGGCTTGGCTCTAGCCCCGGGCAGATGGATCTGGCTTGGCTCTAGCCCAGGGCAGATGGATCTGGCTTGGCTCTAGCCCCGGGCAGATGGATCTGGCTTGGCTCTAGCCCAGGGCAGATGGATCTGGCTTGGCTCTAGCCCAGGGCAGATGGATCTGGCTTGGCTCTAGCCCAGGGCAGATGGATCTGGCTTGGCTCTAGCCCAGGGCAGATGGATCTGGCTTGGCTCTAGCCCCGGGCAGATGGATCTGGCTTGGCTCTAGCCCAGGGCAGATGGATCTGGCTTGGGTCTAGCCCAGGGCAGAGAGATCTGGCTTTGCTCTTGCCCAGGGCAGATGGATCTGGCTTGGCTTTAGCCCAGGGAAGATGGATCTGGCTTGGCTTTAGCCCAGGGCAGATGGATCTGGCTTGGCTCTAGCCCAGGGCAGATGGATCTGGCTTGGCTCTAGCCCAGGGCAGATGGATCTGGCTTTGCTCTTGCCCAGGGCAGATGGATCTGGCTTGGCTTTAGCCCAGGGCAGATGGATCTGGCTTGGCTTTAGCCCAGGGCAGATGGATCTGGCTTGGCTCTAGCCCAGGGCAGATGGATCTGGCTTGGCTCTAGCCCAGGGCAGATGGATCTGGCTTGGCTCTAGCCCCGGGCAGATGGATATGGCTTGGCTCTAGCCCAGGGCAGATGGATCTGGCTTGGCTCTAGCCCAGGGCAGATGGATCTGGCTTGGCTCTAGCCCAGGGCAGATGGATCTGGCTTGGCTCTAGCCCAGGGCAGATGGATCTGGCTTGGCTCTAGCCCAGGGCAGATGGATCTGGCTTGGCTCTAGCCCAGGGCAGATGGATCTGGCTTGGCTCTAGCCCAGGGCAGATGGATCTGGCTTGGCTCTAGTCCAGGGCAGATGGATCTGGCTTGGCTCTAGCCCCGGGCAGATGGATCTGGCTTGGCTCTAGCCCCGGGCAGATGGATCTGGCTTGGCTCTAGCCCAGGGCAGAGGGAGATAGAAATGTGGACCATTGCCTTTATTCCCTTTTCCACCTGTGTCTCTTTGCTCTCCATCTGCTAAGCGTCTTACTCTTACCCTCAGGTCTTGTAGGTAGGTTGATTTAACGACGAGTCCTCTTCTGTCCTCAGAATCAGTAGGGGGGCAGGAGAGTGCTGAGCAGGTGTGTGTATGTCTGAGAAGAGCTGAGTGGTGTCCTTCCACCAGCAAACCATTTGGGCTGAGTCTCTTCCTCTCACTTAACCACAGCGGATATTATTTATGACAGGAGTGGCGCCACATGGCTACATTTACATTTTAGTCATTTAGCAGATGCTCTGATCCGGAGCGACTTACAGGAGCAATTAGGGTTCAGTGCCTTGCTTGAGAGCATGTCGACAGGTTTTTCACCTAGTTGGCTTGGGTATTCGAACCCTCCCTCCCTCTCTTCCTTCCCTCCCCCTCTTCTTTCCCTCTCTCCCTCTCTTCCTTCCTTCCCTGCTTTTGTCTAACCAAAACATGCACTGTTATGTCACTTGATGTTGGAGCCGGCTGAGTTGGGGCGGGCAGCGCCGTTCCTTAAAGTACATTCCATGCATATAGAAACGTTGGAGGAGCGTTTTGGAAACATTTCTAAGTTTCCCTGGAAGCCCTTCAAGTCTATTTGAATATCATTAGTCTGCATCCCCATGAGCCTGGGCTCAGGACCGCATTGTAATCAGCCTTCCTTCCCTCTTCGTTCTCCCCTGGCCTGAGATGTGAATGAGGATGAGAACAAGGCTTACCAACTGAATGAGTGCTACTGATGAAAAATGCAGTGGAAGGCCTCTTTATTTTAAATCCATAAAATTGTAATTAAACACTCCCTGCTTTTCTTCTCGCTCCTTTCCTTTCAGGGATGTTTTCCTGTTCTCTTTATTCCTTTCATTTTTTTTGCTGGATGTTTACAAATGGCTGAAGTCTGTCTCTTTTATTTGAAGCTGAAAGTTTCGTTTTTTTCTCATCTTTTCAGTCGTCACTAGTTAACAAAACTACAAAGTCAATAGAAAATCTGATTTTGAACCTAACCTTAACCACACTGCTAACCTTATGACTAACCCTAACCTTAAACAAAGTTTATTTTGTTACGATAAATACAATTTTGCATGTCACTAGTTACCACAGCCACAATCTTTCCTCTCATCAAACTTCCTGTCCAAACAGGAAGGTCACATGACCAGGGTGATGACGCCAGTGCTACTCTGATGTAATCTTCCACCTTTCACAAGCATGGCCATGCTCTAATTCAACCAAGCAGAGAACTGTTGATAAAGCCATGGATTTTTTATCCAATTAATAATTTGAAGTGGGTAAATGGATTGCGTCCCAAGGAACTTAAAAGAGCGGGCTTGGCGCTTTTAGCTACTGTACAAGAGGCATTTTATAGTGGCCTACTTGTGTCTTGAACAATCCTTTCAACCACAATAGATAGTAGTCTCAAGAGTGTGTTCTAGTTCTCGGTATTGCTTGTTATTTTCCTATGTAAAGCGCTTATAGTGTATAAAACAGGAGGTTGGCGGTACATAATTGGAGAGGACGGGCTCTTGGTAATGGCTGGAGCGGAATCTGTGGAAAGGTATCCAATGCCATTCCATGTACTCCGTTACAGACATTGTTATGAGCTGTCCTCCCCTCAGCAGCCTCCTGTGATGTATAACCATATGGTTTCACAACAAAGAGCATTTCCATGACCTGGTGTTGAGTCCCAATAACCTGAATATAAAAGCATATATAAGGAATGATGTAATCTCTCCAACAATGTACCCACCAGGGAACAGTATGAAGCTGCTAAAGAGTGACATCACATTAGTGTACTTTAAACACGTCAGTGGATTTTGCTTGTTTTGATGTCGTTGCTTGTTTCGTTTCTGCTTGTTCTTTTGCATGAAAAGCCCTTGTGTGCGAACAACAGTGCATGTATTTATTCATTATCGCTCAGCATGTTGTTGCTTTACGGCGTTGACACAACCGGTATGCTGAGACTTTCTTTGAGTGGTTATGGATTCAGTGGGCTACAGTATGTGTGCTGAAAGGTGAGGGAGTGATGGAAGAGGGCAGGAGGGAGGGAGGGAAAGAGGAAGGAAAAGGGTGAGGGAGTGAGTGAGTGACCTAGCATGCCACCAAAAGAGTGATAGTATATGAGTGAGCAACCGTGCGTGAGTCAGCGTGAGCGTATCTTGGAGTGATTCCCCGCTCTTCGCCGCACCAGCGCGTTTATGTATGTGTGTATGTATGTGTGTGTGTGTATCACCCCTGCCAGACTCCCTCCCGTCAGACCCCCTCCTCTCACTCTTAATGGTTTATTAGGCCTCCTGCGGTGGCTCTCAGGCCCCCTGGAGCGAGGCACACTCGGAGTGTGTGGGAATACAAAGCCTGGCCTGTGTCTCTCTGAGAGGGGTCTCTTTGTGACGGGGGGCCACTGGCTCTGCTGACTGCTGTTGGCCTCATGGTGATTACCCTCCCCAGAGGCACCCCTTATTGTGGGGCACAAGTGCCGGAGCCTCACCTTTACAAGCCCTCCTGCAGTGCCCCAGCAGGGCTCTGCCACGCTCCACCGCCGCTGCCGCCAGTCAGTCAAACCAGACCACGACTTCACCCCGTCAGCTTGTTGAGTGGGCTTCATGCTATCATTTCCACCCTGTTGATCAGGGAGAGCAAACACATGAACAGAGACATTGAGATAGGGGAAGAGACATGTACGAACAGGCACACTGAGACACAAACATCTACTGAGACAGATACAGATACAGACATACCGACACTCATAAGGATATTGAAAGTACTTAAACATTAGAGAGACAGCAGGTTCCTGATCTTTCAGGTGCTCAACATGGGAAAAAAGCCTGTTTAATAAATAATATATTGAAATTCATGACATATCAACAGCCTCTGTAGCAAAACATTTTACAATTTTGAGCATAGGCCTATTTATTTCTGCAACAACACCTGAACTCATCACAAATTGCAAGCAAGCTAGTTAAAGTAATTGCTAAAGATCAAATCAAATCAAGTTACATTTTATTAGTCCCATGTGCCAAATACAACTGGGGTAGACCTTTCAGTGAAATGCTTACTTACGAGCCCCTAACCAACAATGCAGTTAAAAAAAATACAGATAAGAATAAGAAATAAAAGTAACAAGTAATTAAAGAGCAGCAGTAAAATAACAACAGCTAGACTATATACAGGGGGGTACGGTACAGGGTCAATGTGCGGGGGCACCGGTTAGTTGAGGTAATATGTACATGTAGGGAGAGTTATTGAAATGACTATGCATAGATGATAACAACAGAGTATCAGCGGTGTAAAAGAGGGGGAGGGGGGGGGGCAATGTAAATAGTCTGGGTAGCCATTTGATTAGATGTTCAGGAGTCTTATGGCTTGGGGGTAGAAGCTGTTTAGAAGCCTCTTGGACCCAGACTTGGCACTCCGGTACCGCTTGCCGGGTGGTAGGAGAGAGAACAGTCTATGACTAGGGTGGCTGGAGTCTTCGACAATTTTTAGGGCCTTCCTCTGACACCGCCTGGTATAAAGGTCCTGGATGGCAGTGAGCTCGGCCCCAGTGATGTACTGGGCCATTCGCATTACCCTCTGTAGTGCCTTGCGGTCGGAGGCAGAGCAGTTGCCATACCAGGCAGTGATGCAACTAGTCAGGGTGCTCTCTATGGTGCAGTTGTATAACTTTTTGAGGATCTGAGGACCCATGCCCATGTCTCCTGACGTGGAATAGGTTGTGTCGTGCCCTCTAAACGGCTGTCTTGGTGTGCTTGGACCATGTTAGTTATTTTGGTGATGTGGACACCAGGGAACTTGAAGCTCTCAACCTGCTCCAATGCAGCCCCGTCGATGAGAATGTAGTTCACAATCATCTCCTTTGTCTTGATCACGTTGAGGGAGAGGTTGTTGTCCTGGCATCACACGGCCAGGTCTTTGGCTGTCTCGTCGTTGTCGGTGATCAGGCCTACCACTGTTGTGTCATCGGCAAATTAATTATGGTCGTGCCTGGCCATGCAGTCATGAGTGAATAGGGAGTACAGGAGGGGACTGAGCACGCACCCCTGAGTGGTCCCTGTGTTGACGATCAGCGTGGCGGGTGTGTTGTTACCTACCCTTACCACCTGGGGGGGGCTCGTCAGGAAGTCCAGGATCCAGTTGCAGAGGGAGGTGTTTAGTCCCAGGGTCTTTAGCTTATTGATGAGCTTTGAGGGCTCTTTGGTGTTGAACGCTGAGTTGTAGTCAATGAACAGCACTGACATGGGGAAAGGAGAGTGGGCTATATATCAGCTGATCTGCTAGTTGTCTAGCTCTATTTGCTTTTCTGATTGTGATTGATCTTCAAAGCTCTTGAATAACTTCTTAATATAATATTCATCATCTTTTGACTCATATTATACGGTTGGCTGGCTGGTGGCTTGTGTGGATATTTGCGGATATGGTGGTAATTTAAGGTCTAGACTACCGGTGTTGCTGCTGCTCTGACACACATGTGCAACTCCCGACTGAGGAAGGGATGTTGGGTCGACGGGTCATAGATGCAGCCACTCCTCTCTGTCTTTCTGTCTCTCTCTGCAGCGCAACACTTCCAACCAGACCCAATGTTATGATGACGTGAATCAAGTGTTGCTCATGCTGTGCTGCTGTTCATATTTAAACTGCACTGAACAAATATAGAAACACATAACACAACAATTTCAAAGATTTGACTGAGTTACAGTTACAGTTCATGTAAGGAAATCAGTCAATTTAAATACATTCTTTAGGCCCTAATATATGCATTTCACATGACTGGGAATACAGATATGCTTCTGTAAGTCACAGATACCTTTAAAAGAAAAGGTGTGTCCGTGGATCAGAAAACCAGTCAGTATCTGGTGTGACCACCATTTTCCTCATGCAACTTGACACATCTCCTTCACAGAGAGTTGATCAGGTTGTTGATTGTGGCCTGTGGAATGTTGTCCCACTCCTCTTCAATGGCTGTGTGAAGTTGCTGGATATTGGCGGGAACTGGAACAAGCTGTCATACACATCGATCCAGAGCATCCCAAACATGCTCAATGGGTGACATGTCTGGTGAGTATGCAGGCCATGGAAGAATTGGGACATTTCCAGATGACAGGAATTGTGTGCAGATCCTTGCGACATGGGGCCATGCATTATCATGCTGAAACATGAGGTGATGACGGCAGATGAATGGCATGACAACGGGCTTTAGGATTTTGTCACGGTATCTCTGTGCGTTCAAATTGCCATAGATAAAATACAAGGATTTCGTTGTCCGTAGTTTATTCCTGCCCATACCATAACCCCACTGCCACCATTTGGCACTCTGTTCACAACGTTGATATCATCAAACTGCTCGCCCACATGACGCCATACATCCTGTCTGCAATTTTCCTGGTAGAGTTGAAACTGGGATTCATCCGTGAAGAGCACACTTCTCCAACGTACCAGTGGCCATCGAAGGTGAACATTTGCCCACTGAATTTGGTTATGATGCCGAACTGCAGTCAGGTCAAGCGTGGCGTGGTTACACATGATCAGTGGTTGTGAGGCCAGTTGGGCGTACTACCAAATTCTCTAAAACGTTGGAGGCGGCTTATGGTAAATGAACATTCAATTCTATGGCAACAGCTCTTGTGGACATTCCTGCAGTCAACATGCCATTTGCACATCCCTCAAAACTTGATACATCTGTGGCGTCGTGTTGTGCGACAAAACTGCACAGTTTGTGGCCTTTTATTGTCCCCCGCACAAGGTGCACCTGTGTAATGATCATACCGTTTAATCAGCTTCTTGATATACCACACCTGGATTATATTGGCAAAGGAGAAACGCTCAATAACAGGGATGTAAACTAATTTGTGCACAGAATTAGAGAAATAAGCTTTTTGTGCGTGTGGGAATTGACCATTTCTGGAACACATTACATGTTTATATTTTTGGTCAGTGTAGGTAGCTAGCTACACACACTTGACCATTGACCGCATCTCAAGCCATGCATGTTTGGACACCGGGGGCACACGTACAGGGCAGACCATCAGGAGCAACCCAGGCTCACGCAAGCTCAGTACAGGGCAGACCAACAAGAGCAAACCATGTTTGCGCAAGCTCCGTACAGGGTATACCAACAGGAGCAACCCAGGTTTGCGCAAGCTCCGTACAGGGCAGACCAACAGGAGCAACCCAGGCTCACGCAAGCTCCGTACAGGGCAGACCAACAGGTGCAACCAACGGACGAGGTGGGGATGGGGGGTGGGGAACGTGAAGATGTCATGACGACTTGCGGACAGTGGGTTCCGTACAACAATGACAAACTGTATACAAATAATATAGATATTATAACACCACACAAAAGGCCACTTGGCAAGTAATAGAGGACAAAGGAGCAGGTGCTCAGCAGAGGTAGACTCCGATCTGTGGACATGCCTGACTGAAATAAACACACACACTTACATCCAATCTGCTGCTCTGCACTAACCTACATACAAATGACTAAAAACACTTTTGTTCAAATATATGCACTCGCACATGTGCAGACACCCACCACACACCCACCAGCAGAAACTCAAGACATAATACATAATGTATTACACATAACAGACATTCAGAGCACTGAACAAGAGCAATGAACAAGAACAATGAACAATGAACACAGAGCACTGTACACAGAGCACTGAACAAGAACAATGAACACAGAGCACTGCACACAGAGCACTGAACAAGAACAATGTACACAGAGCACTGCACACAGAGCACTGAACAAGAAAAATGAACACAGAGCACTGAACACAGAGCACTGAACAAGAGCACTGAACACAGAGCACTGAACACAGAGCACTGAACACAGAGCAATGAACACAGAGCACTGAACAAGAACAATGAACACAGAGCACTGAACACAGAGCACTGAACACAGAGCACTGAACAAGAACAATGAACACAGAGCACTGAACACAGAGCACTGAACACAGAGCACTGAACAAGAGCATTGAACACAGAGCACTGAACACAGAGCACTGAACAAGAGCACTTAACACAGAGCAATGAACACAGAGCACTGAACACAGAGCACTGAACAAGAGCACTGAACACAGAGCACTGAACAAGAACAATGAACACAGAGCACTGTACACAGAGCACTGAACACAGAGCACTGAACAAGAGCATTGAACACAGAGCACTGAACACAGAGCACTGAACAAGTGCACTGAACACAGAGCACTGAACAAGAGCATTGAACACAGAGCACTGAACACAGAGCACTGAACAAGAGCACTGAACAAGAGCAATGAACACAGAGCACTGAACACAGAGCACTGAACAAGAGCACTGAACACAGAGCACTGACCACAGAGCAATGAACACAGAGCACTGAACACAGAGCACTGAACAAGAGCATTGAACACAGAGCACTGAACACAGAGCACTGAATACAGAGCACTGAACACAGAGCACTGAACAAGAGCACTGAACACTTAGCACTGAACACAGAGCACTGAAGAAGAGGACTGAACACAGAGCACTGAACACAGAGCAGTGAACAAGAACAATGAACACAGAGCACTGAACAAGAGCACTTAACACAGAGCACTGAACACAGAGCACTGAACAAGAGCACTGAACACAGAGCACTGAACACAGAGCACTGAAGAAGAGGACTGAACACAGAGCACTGAACACAGAGCACTGAACAAGAACAATGAACACAGAGCACTGTACACAGAGCACTGAACACAGAGCACTGAACAAGAGCATTGAACACAGAGCACTGAACACAGAGCACTGAACAAGAGCACTTAACACAGAGCAATGACCACAGAGCACTGAACACAGAGCACTGAACAAGAGCATTGAACACAGAGCACTGAACACAGAGCACTGAACAAGAGCACTGAACAAGCGCAATGAACACAGAGCACTGAATACAGAGCACTGAACAAGAGCACTGAACACAGAGCACTGAACAAGAGCATTGAACACAGAGCACTGAACACAGAGCACTGAACAAGAGCACTTAACACAGAGCAATGAACACAGAGCACTGAACACAGAGCACTGAACAAGAGCACTGAACACAGAGCACTGAACAAGAGCATTGAACACAGAGCACTGAACACAGAGCACTGAACAAGAGCACTGAACAAGAGCAATGAACACAGAGCACTGAACACAGAGCACTGAACAAGAGCACTGAACACAGAGCACTAAACACAGAGCAATGAACACAGAGCACTGAACACAGAGCACTGAACAAGAGCATTGAACACAGAGCACTGAACACAGAGCACTGAACAAGAGCACTGAACACTTAGCACTGAACACAGAGCACTGAACAAGAGCACTGAACACAGAGCACTGAACACAGAGCAGTGAACAAGAACAATGAACACAGAGCACTGTACACAGAGCACTTAATACAGAGCACTGAACACAGAGCACTGAACACAGAGCACTGAACACAGAGCACTGAAGAAGAGGACTGAACACAGAGCACTGAACAAGAGGACTAAACACAGAGCACTGAACACAGAGCACTGAACACAGAGCACTGAACACAGAGCACTGAACACAGAGCACTAAACACAGAGCACTGAACAAGAAAAATTAACACAGAGCACTGTACACAGAGCACTGAACAAGAACAATGAAATCAGAGCACTGAACACAGAGCACTGAACAAGAGCACTGAACACAGAGCACTGAACACAGAGCACTGAACACAGAGCACTGAACAAGAGCACTGAACACAGAGCACTGAACACAGAGCCCCGAACAAGAACAATGAACACTGAGCACTGAACACAGAGCACTGAACAAGAACAATGAACACAGAGCACTGAACACAGAGCAGTGAACAAGAGCATTGAACACAGAGCACTGAACACAGAGCACTGAACAAGAGCACTTAACACAGAGCACTGAAGAAGAGGACTGAACACAGAGCACTGAACACAGAGCACTGAACAAGAGCACTGAACACAGAGCACTGAATACAGAGCACTGAACAAGAGGACTAAACACAGAGCACTGCACACAGAGCACTGCACACAGAGCACTGAACACAGAGCACTGAACACAGAGCACTAAACACAGTGCACTGAACAAGAGCACTGAACACTGAGAACTGAACAAGAGCACAGAACACAGAGCACTGAACAAGAGCACTGAACACAGAGCACTGAACACAGAGCACTGAACAAGAGCACTAAACACAGAGCACAGAACAAGAAAAATTAACACAGAGCACTGTACACAGAGCACTGAACAAGAACAATGAAATCAGAGCACTGAACACAGAGCACTGAACAAGAGCACTGAACACAGAGCACTGAACACAGAGCACTGAACACAGAGCACTGAACAAGAGCACTGAACACAGAGCACTGAACACAGAGCCCCGAACAAGAACAATGAACACTGAGCACTGAACACAGAGCACTGAACAAGAACAATGAACACAGAGCACTGAACACAGAGCAGTGAACAAGAGCATTGAACACAGAGCACTGAACACAGAGCACTGAACAAGAGCACTTAACACAGAGCACTGAAGAAGAGGACTGAACACAGAGCACTGAACACAGAGCACTGAACAAGAGCACTGAACACAGAGCACTGAATACAGAGCACTGAACAAGAGGACTAAACACAGAGCACTGCACACAGAGCACTGCACACAGAGCACTGAACACAGAGCACTGAACACAGAGCACTAAACACAGAGCACTGAACAAGAGCACTGAACACTGAGCACTGAACAAGAGCACAGAACACAGAGCACTGAACAAGAGCACTGAACACAGAGCACTGAACAAGAGCACTAAACACAGAGCACTGAACATAGAGCACTGAACAAGAACAATGAACACAGAGCACTGAACACAGAGCACTGAACAAGAACAATGAAATCAGAGCACTGAACACAGAGCACTGAACAAGAGCACTGAACACAGAGCACTGAACACAGAGCACTGAACACAGAGCACTGAACAAGAGCAATGAACAAGAACAATGAACACAGAGCACTGAACACAGAGCACTGAACACTGAGCACTGAACACAGAGCACTGAAAAAGAGCACTGAACACAGAGCACTGGACACAGAGCACTAAACACAGAGCACTGAACACAGAGCACTTAACACAGAGCACTGAACACAGAGCACTGAACACAGAGCACTGAACAAGAACACTGAACACAGAGCACTGAACACAGAGCACTAAACACAGAGCACTGAACACAGAGCACTGAACACAGAGCACTGAACAAGGGCACTGAACACAGAGCACTGAACACAGAGCACTGAACACAGAGCAATGAACACAGAGCACTAAAAACGTACTTTCTATGATGTGCACTTTATGCGATAAACCTGTGTCGAGTTCGTCACAGAAGCTGGTGATGGAAGACCAGACACAGTGGAGGAAGGTTGTAGGGCCCGTGTTTCCATCAATCAGGGTCATGCTGCAGGCCAGGCCCCCAGAGGACGGCCCCTGGAGAAGGGTTCAACACCCACCATGTACTGTATGTACACTATGGTTCTGGAATAGAAACTGCGGTTGACTCCCTCTCTCTATGAAGAAAGAATTACGGCAGACTACACTATTCCATTACTATCTTTAATAGTGATGATGTCTGAGGTGGCTCTTCATCAGATAGGGTTTCTGTCTGCGCTAGTAGTGCAGAGGTTGGTTCTCTCTACCAGATAGGGTTTCTGTCTGCGCTAGTAGTGCAGAGGTTGGTTCTCTCTGTACCAGATGGGGTTTCTATCTGTGCCAGTAGTGCAGAGGTTGGTTCTCTCTGTACCAGATAGGGTTTCTATCTGTGCCAGTAGTGCAGAGGTTGGTTCTCTCTGTACCAGATAGGGTTTCTGTCTGCGCTAGTAGTGCAGAGGTTGGTTCTCTCTGTACCAGATGGGGTTTCTATCTGTGCCAGTAGTGCAGAGGTTGGTTCTCTCTGTACCAGATGCGGTTTCTATCTGTGCTAGTAGTGCAGAGGTTGGTTCTCTCTGTACCAGATGGGGTTTCTGTCTGTGCCAGTAGTGCAGAGGTTGGTTCTCTCTGTACCAGATAGGGTTTCTGTCTGTGCCAGTAGTGCAGAGGTTGGTTCTCTCTGTACCAGATGGGGATTCTGTCTGTGCCAGTAGTGCAGAGGTTGGTTCTCTCTGTACCAGATAGGGTTTCTATCTGTGCCAGTAGTGCAGAGGTTGGTTCTCTCTGTACCAGATAGCGTTTCTATCTGTGCCAGTAGTGCAGAGGTTGGTTCTCTCTGTACCAGATGGGGTTTCTATCTGTGCCAGTAGTGCAGAGGTTGGTTCTCTCTGTACCAGATAGGGTTTCTGTCTGTGCCAGTAGTGCAGAGGTTGGTTCTCTCTGTACCAGATAGGGTTTCTGTCTGTGCCAGTAGTGCAGAGGTTGGTTCTCTCTGTACCAGATAGGGTTTCTGTCTGCGCTAGTAGTGCAGAGGTTGGTTCTCTCTGTACCAGATAGGGTTTCTGTCTGTGCCAGTAGTGCAGAGGTTGGTTCTCTCTGTGCCAGTAGTGCAGAGGTTGGTTCTCTCTGTACCAGATAGGGTTTCTATCTGTGCCAGTAGTGCAGAGGTTGGTTCTCTCTGTACCAGATAGGGTTTCTGTCTGCGCTAGTAGTGCAGAGGTTGGTTCTCTCTGTACCAGATAGGGTTTCTATCTGTGCCAGTAGTGCAGAGGTTGGTTCTCTCTGTACCAGATAGGGTTTCTATCTGTGCCAGTAGTGCAGAGGTTGGTTCTCTCTGTACCAGATAGGGTTTCTGTCTGCGCTAGTAGTGCAGAGGTTGGTTCTCTCTGTACCAGATAGGGTTTCTATCTGTGCCAGTAGTGCAGAGGTTGGTTCTCTCTGTACCAGATAGGGTTTCTGTCTGCGCTAGTAGTGCAGAGGTTGGTTCTCTCTGTATCAGATAGGGTTTCTATCTGTGCCAGTGGTGCAGAGGTTGGTTCTCTCTGTACCAGATAGGGTTTCTGTCTGCGCTAGTAGTGCAGAGGTTGGTTCTCTCTGTACCAGATAGGGTTTCTGTCTGTGCCAGTAGTGCAGAGGTTGGTTCTCTCTGTACCAGATAGGGTTTCTATCTGTGCCAGTAGTGCAGAGGTTGGTTCTCTCTGTACCAGATAGGGTTTCTGTCTGCGCTAGTAGTGCAGAGGTTGGTTCTCTCTCTACCAGATAGAGTTTCTGTCTGCGCTAGTAGTGCAGAGGTTGGTTCTCTCTGTATCAGATAGAGTTTCTGTCTGCGCTAGTAGTGCAGAGGTTGGTTCTCTCTGTACCAGATAGGGTTTCTGTCTGTGCCAGTAGTGCAGAGGTTGGTTCTCTCTGTACCAGATGGGGATTCTGTCTGTGCCAGTAGTGCAGAGGTTGGTTCTCTCTGTACCAGATAGGGTTTCTATCTGTGCCAGTAGTGCAGAGGTTGGTTCTCTCTGTACCAGATAGGGTTTCTGTCTGTGCCAGTAGTGCAGAGGTTGGTTCTCTCTGTACCAGATAGGGTTTCTGTCTGTGCCAGTAGTGCAGAGGTTGGTTCTCTCTGTACCAGATAGGGTTTCTGTCTGCGCTAGTAGTGCAGAGGTTGGTTCTCTCTGTACCAGAAGGGGTTTCTATCTGTGCTAGTAGTGCAGAGGTTGGTTCTCTCTGTACCAGATGGGGTTTCTATCTGTGCCAGTAGTGCAGAGGTTGGTTCTCTCTGTACCAGATGGGGTTTATATCTGTGCCAGTAGTGCAGAGGTTGGTTCTCTCTGTACCAGATAGGGTTTCTATCTGTGCCAGTAGTGCAGAGGTTGGTTCTCTCTGTACCAGATGGGGTTTCTATCTGTGCTAGTAGTGCAGAGGTTGGTTCTCTCTGTATCAGATAGGGTTTCTGTCTGCGCTACTAGTGCAGAGGTTGGTTCTCTCTGTACCAGATAGGGTTTCTGTCTGTGCCAGTAGTGCAGAGGTTGGTTCTCTCTGTACCAGATGGGGTTTCTGTCTGCGCTAGTAGTGCAGAGGTTGGTTCTCTCTGTACCAGATAGGGTTTCTGTCTGTGCCAGTAGTGCAGAGGTTGGTTCTCTCTGTACCAGATGGGGTTTCTGTCTGCGCTAGTAGTGCAGAGGTTGGTTCTCTCTGTACCAGATAGGGTTTCTATCTGTGCCAGTAGTGCAGACGTTGGTTCTCTCTGTACCAGATAGGGTTTCTATCTGTGCCAGTAGTGCAGAGGTTGGTTCTCTCTGTACCAGATAGGGTTTCTGTCTGTGCCAGTAGTGCAGAGGTTGGTTCTCTCTGTACCAGATGGGGTTTATATCTGTGCCAGTAGTGCAGAGGTTGGTTGTCTCTGTACCAGATAGGGTTTCTATCTGTGCCAGTAGTGCAGAGGTTGGTTCTCTCTGTACCAGATAGGGTTTCTGTCTGCGCTAGTAGTGCAGAGGTTGGTTCTCTCTGTATCAGATAGAGTTTCTGTCTGCGCTAGTAGTGCAGAGGTTGGTTCTCTCTGTACCAGATAGGGTTTCTGTCTGTGCCAGTAGTGCAGAGGTTGGTTCTCTCTGTACCAGATAGGGTTTCTGTCTGTGCCAGTAGTGCAGAGGTTGGTTCTCTCTGTACCAGATGGGGTTTCTGTCTGCGCTAGTAGTGCAGAGGTTGGTTCTCTCTGTATCAGATAGAGTTTCTGTCTGTGCTAGTAGTGCAGAGGTTGGTTCTCTCTGTACCAGATAGGGTTTCTGTCTGTGCCAGTAGTGCAGAGGTTGGTTCTCTCTGTACCAGATAGGGTTTCTGTCTGTGCCAGTAGTGCAGAGGTTGGTTCTCTCTGTACCAGATGGGGTTTCTGTCTGCGCTAGTAGTGCAGAGGTTGGTTCTCTCATTATCAGATAGGGTTTATATCTGTGCCAGTAGTGCAGAGGTTGGTTCTCTCTGTACCAGATAGGGTTTCTATCTGTGCCAGTAGTGCAGAGGTTGGTTCTCTCTGTACCAGATAGGGTTTCTATCTGTGCCAGTAGTGCAGAGGTTGGTTCTCTCTGTACCAGATAGGGTTTCTATCTGTGCCAGTAGTGCAGAGGTTGGTTCTCTCTGTACCAGATAGGGTTTCTATCTGTGCCAGTAGTGCAGAGGTTGGTTCTCTCTGTACCAGATAGGGTTTCTATCTGTGCCAGTAGTGCAGAGATTGGTTCTCTCTGTACCAGATAGGGTTTCTGTCTGTGCCAGTAGTGCAGAGGTTGGTTCTCTCTGTACCAGATAGGGTTTCTGTCTGTGCCAGTAGTGCAGAGGTTGGTTCTCTCTGTACCAGATGGGGTTTATATCTGTGCCAGTAGTGCAGAGGTTGGTTGTCTCTGTACCAGATAGGGTTTCTATCTGTGCCAGTAGTGCAGAGGTTGGTTCTCTCTGTACCAGATAGGGTTTCTGTCTGCGCTAGTAGTGCAGAGGTTGGTTCTCTCTGTATCAGATAGAGTTTCTGTCTGCGCTAGTAGTGCAGAGGTTGGTTCTCTCTGTACCAGATAGGGTTTCTGTCTGTGCCAGTAGTGCAGAGGTTGGTTCTCTCTGTACCAGATAGGGTTTCTGTCTGTGCCAGTAGTGCAGAGGTTGGTTCTCTCTGTACCAGATGGGGTTTCTGTCTGCGCTAGTAGTGCAGAGGTTGGTTCTCTCTGTATCAGATAGAGTTTCTGTCTGTGCTAGTAGTGCAGAGGTTGGTTCTCTCTGTACCAGATAGGGTTTCTGTCTGTGCCAGTAGTGCAGAGGTTGGTTCTCTCTGTACCAGATAGGGTTTCTGTCTGTGCCAGTAGTGCAGAGGTTGGTTCTCTCTGTACCAGATGGGGTTTCTGTCTGCGCTAGTAGTGCAGAGGTTGGTTCTCTCATTATCAGATAGGGTTTATATCTGTGCCAGTAGTGCAGAGGTTGGTTCTCTCTGTACCAGATAGGGTTTCTATCTGTGCCAGTAGTGCAGAGGTTGGTTCTCTCTGTACCAGATAGGGTTTCTATCTGTGCCAGTAGTGCAGAGGTTGGTTCTCTCTGTACCAGATAGGGTTTCTATCTGTGCCAGTAGTGCAGAGGTTGGTTCTCTCTGTACCAGATAGGGTTTCTATCTGTGCCAGTAGTGCAGAGGTTGGTTCTCTCTGTACCAGATAGGGTTTCTATCTGTGCCAGTAGTGCAGAGATTGGTTCTCTCTGTACCAGATAGGGTTTCTGTCTGCGCTAGTAGTGCAGAGGTTGGTTCTCTCTGTACCAGATAGGGTTTCTGTCTGTGCCAGTAGTGCAGAGGTTGGTTCTCTCTGTACCAGATAGGGTTTCTGTCTGTGCCAGTAGTGCAGAGGTTGGTTCTTTCTGTACCAGATAGGGTTTCTGTCTGCGCTAGTAGTGCAGAGGTTGGTTCTCTCTGTATCAGATAGGGTTTCTATCTGTGCTAGTAGTGCAGAGGTTGGTTCTCTCTGTACCAGATGGGGTTTCTATCTGTGCCAGTAGTGCAGAGGTTGGTTCTCTTTGTACCAGATAGGGTTTCTGTCTGCGCTAGTAGTGCAGAGGTTGGTTCTCTCTGTACCAGACAGGGTTTCTGTCTGTGCCAGTAGTGCAGAGGTTGGTTCTCTCTGTACCAGATGGGGTTTCTGTCTGCGCTAGTAGTGCAGAGGTTGGTTCTCTCTGTACCAGATAGGGTTTCTATCTGTGCCAGTAGTGCAGAGGTTGGTTCTCTCTGTACCAGATGGGGTTTATATCTGTGCCAGTAGTGCAGAGGTTGGTTCTCTCTGTACCAGATAGGGTTTCTGTCTGTGCCAGTAGTGCAGAGGTTGGTTCTCTCTGTACCAGATGGGGTTTCTGTCTGCGCTAGTAGTGCAGAGGTTGGTTCTCTCTGTATCAGATAGAGTTTCTGTCTGCGCTAGTAGTGCAGAGGTTGGTTCTCTCTGTACCAGATAGGGTTTCTGTCTGTGCCAGTAGTGCAGAGGTTGGTTCTCTCTGTACCAGATAGGGTTTCTGTCTGTGCCAGTAGTGCAGAGGTTGGTTCTCTCTGTACCAGATGGGGTTTCTGTCTGCGCTAGTAGTGCAGAGGTTGGTTCTCTCATTATCAGATAGGGTTTATATCTGTGCCAGTAGTGCAGAGGTTGGTTCTCTCTGTACCAGATAGGGTTTCTATCTGTGCCAGTAGTGCAGAGGTTGGTTCTCTCTGTACCAGATAGGGTTTCTGTCTGCGCTAGTAGTGCAGAGGTTGGTTCTCTCTGTACCAGATAGGGTTTCTGTCTGTGCCAGTAGTGCAGAGGTTGGTTCTCTCTGTACCAGATGGGGTTTCTGTCTGCGCTAGTAGTGCAGAGGTTGGTTCTCTCTGTACCAGATAGGGTTTCTATCTGTGCCAGTAGTGCAGAGGTTGGTTCTCTCTGTACCAGATAGGGTTTCTGTCTGTGCCAGTAGTGCAGAGGTTGGTTCTCTCTGTACCAGATGGGGTTTATATCTGTGCCAGTAGTGCAGAGGTTGGTTCTCTCTGTACCAGATAGGGTTTCTATCTGTGCCAGTAGTGCAGAGGTTGGTTCTCTCTGTACCAGATTTGGGTTCTGTCTGCGCTAGTAGTGCAGAGGTTGGTTCTCTCTGTACCAGATAGGGTTTCTGTCTGTGCCAGTAGTGCAGAGGTTGGTTCTCTCTGTACCAGATAGGGTTTCTATCTGTGCCAGTAGTGCAGAGGTTGGTTCTCTCTGTACCAGATAGGGTTTCTATCTGTGCCAGTAGTGCAGAGGTTGGTTCTCTCTGTACCAGATGGGGTTTCTGTCTGTGCCAGTAGTGCAGAGGTTGGTTCTCTCTGTACCAGATAGGGTTTCTATCTGTGCCAGTAGTGCAGAGGTTGGTTCTCTCTGTACCAGATTTGGGTTCTGTCTGCGCTAGTAGTGCAGAGGTTGGTTCTCTCTGTACCAGATAGGGTTTCTGTCTGCGCTAGTAGTGCAGAGGTTGGTTCTCTCTGTACCAGATAGGGTTTCTGTCTGTGCCAGTAGTGCAGAGGTTGGTTCTCTCTGTACCAGATAGGGTTTCTATCTGTGCCAGTAGTGCAGAGGTTGGTTCTCTCTGTACCAGATGGGGTTTCTGTCTGTGCCAGTAGTGCAGAGGTTGGTTCTCTCTGTACCAGATAGGGTTTCTATCTGTGCCAGTAGTGCAGAGGTTGGTTCTCTCTGTACCAGATAGGGTTTCTATCTGTGCCAGTAGTGCAGAGGTTGGTTCTCTCTGTACCAGATGGGGTTTCTATCTGTGCTAGTAGTGCAGAGGTTGGTTCTCTCTGTACCAGATAGGGTTTCTGTCTGCGCTAGTAGTGCAGAGGTTGGTTCTCTCTGTATCAGATGGGGTTTCTATCTGTGCCAGTAGTGCAGATGTTGGTTCTCTCTGTACCAGATAGGGTTTCTATCTGTGCTAGTAGTGCAGAGGTTGGTTCTCTCTTTATCAGATAGGGTTTCTGTCTGCGCTAGTAGTGCAGAGGTTGGTTCTCTCTGTACCAGATAGGGTTTCTATCTGTGCCAGTAGTGCAGAGGTTGGTTCTCTCTGTACCAGATGGGGTTTCTATCTGTGCCAGTAGTGCAGAGGTTGGTTCTCTCTGTACCAGATAGGGTTTCTATCTGTGCCAGTAGTGCAGAGGTTGGTTCTCTCTGTACCAGATAGGGTTTCTGTCTGTGCTAGTAGTGCAGAGGTTGGTTCTCTCTGTACCAGATGGGGTTTCTATCTGTGCCAGTAGTGCAGAGGTTGGTTCTCTCTGTACCAGATGGGGTTTCTGTCTGTGCTAGTAGTGCAGAGGTTGGTTCTCTCTGTACCCAAATGAACCTGGAATGTAAGAGCGATAGACAACAAACTCGTTGGCCTCTCATTGGCCAATGTCATCCTGAGCTGTTGCTATAGGAATTGTTTCATTTTACTGCAGGTGATTAGGCATGCATCTGCGGTGCGGTGTCTGCATGTCCACCACAATCAATAGCGCCTCTGGGCACTGTCTCTGACAAATAGTGCGAAGGGCTACTTCATGTGGAAATCAGTGAAAATGCTGAGAAACGATGCCGACTTGAACATTTCAATTTTTTTGTATGTGTGCTGTCGCAGAATGGCCTAACGTTATGATAATGTCTAATTAATTAGGTAATTAATCATGGAATGTAAAATATGGATTTATCTATATTCTACGGTAAACAGGGCACCAGCCATCATTTAAGTCGATAGGAAATGCTCTTAGCATGTAGCATAAACCACAGGCCTACTTGTCACAATTACAATCTCAATGTTCTGTAGGGTTCTTTTAATGACAAGTCAGATTCAAAATCTCAGAGAAAGTGATATTATTTTATAAAACAAATATTTATTTTAAAAACAAGGTAATACTACGGTACAGGATTCATTAGTCGGTGACAGATTATGTCAGAAATGATAAGCAACAATGAAGTAGTTAGCAAGGGGAAGGTAGAGGACGGGGTAGGAAAAAGCAATTATTTCACAATAATTCTAAACGAGACAAAGCAGGTCATTTTATGAGGGAAATGGCCTAAGCAGTATCGAGGTACACAGTTTTACACGCTCACACCAATACGGATTAAACGAGTGAGGAAAGGCTGCATTGAATGCTCTCACGTGGAATTCTGTAGTAGCTCAATCTCTGGTCGGGTTCCCAAACATCCTTTCAAAAAGCAAGCAGGTCACAGGGGTGTTCAGTGCAAATGGACAATGAGGGCGGGGCTAGAAGCTGAGGCTCCTCCCGATTCCTAGGTCTGGCACAGCAGGGGGTACACCCAACCCCAGGGAGGAGAGTCCCTTTCCTTAGGGAATGGAATATTCTTCCATTATTGATAGATAAATCCTTTGTACAACCGGGAAAGATGGGTCATTTTTCAGGGCACAATGTTCCCTACACAATGATACAAAACATGACATGTTCTCCTTGAAATAGAGAGAACTTAGGGAGAACTCACAATATCATGTAGCATTTCTACAGCACACAATGACCATAGCATGCATCAGTACACTTCTTGCCTCCCAGCCTAGATCTGTATGTCATGGTTTCTCCCAGAAAGCAAGGTTGTTGGTGTTAACAAGAATGCTCACCTGATTCCATATGTATGGTCTGGATTCTGTCCATTTAAAGCAGGGCGAGCCATTTGGCGGGCGCCTGCTGTTACGGTGCCGTCCTGGATAGAACGTTTGAAAATGTAACGCCGTTTAATGGCCCTCTGGAGTGTTATCTTGTAATGAGTGGCTGGCTTGTGTCACGTCTTTTTATCTCTACCGTTGTCATGCCGATGGGCAATAGATGTGTATTGGGTACTGTCTGCCAACTGCCAGGCGTTTGGAATTGGCCTGGTCTTTCGTCAGTGCGACGTCTCTACTGTGCTTTAATTTATCTTGTAGCAATTTGCTTCGCCTTCTCTCCACTCAGAGCTCAGTGTCCCTGTATGGTGACACCGCTAGCGCTTGGAACCATTTGAGAAACTAGAGACCGACTATGGCAATTGCTTTCTGTTTGGTGGAGTGCATTGGCCTGGCCTTGTCCTTGAACCATGGTCAAATGTGGCCGTGACTTGTACAAGGGCTGGTGTTCCTGCATCATTAATACAACACTCCAGTTCCTTATGCACGTGTCACTGCACAGCAACCGCTTTCCAGTAAACAGGGCATGAACTGTGTGTGTGTGTGTGTGTGTGTGTGTGTGTGTGTGTGTGTGTGTGTGTGTGTGTGTGTGTGTGTGTGTGTGTGTGTGTGTGTGTGTGTGTGTGTGTGTGTGTGTGTGTGTGTGTCTGTGTGTGTGTGTGTGTCTGTGTGTGTGTGTGTGTGTGTGTGTGTGTGTGTGTGTCTGCGTGTGTGTGTGTGTGTGTGTGTGTGTGTGTGTGTGTGTGTGTGTGTGTGTGTGTGTGTGTGTGTGTGTGTGTGTGTGTGTGTGTGTGTCTGCGTGTGTCAGTGTTAATTTCGTCAACAAATACAATGACTCAAATATTCGCCAAACACCTATTCTTCAGTGACGATTGACGTGACGATAACTGACTAAGTAGACTGAGAAAGAATGTAACCAAATGGGGGGAAAAATCATTTCAGTTGACTAAAACGAGACAAAATGATCTCTGTGACTAAAATCTGACTGGGTGGACTGGACAAAAGTTTTTTAAGAGATTGAGAGCTTTTCAATGATACGCACAATTAATATTAGCAGCACAGATGCGCTATGAGTGTGGGCAGACAGCTCGCTCCGACTCATTGTGCAGGCGACTCTCTTGCTTCCCCATCACCAGCCTCCTAAAGAACTACTCTTCTGCCAGGTTAAGAAACACAAGCCGCTTCACAAAATGATAAACAATAGCAGAATTGAGTTTCACAGTAAAACAGCAGTCCAGCTTTTGTTTTTCTCTCCTTGCAGTATAGCAAAGTAGACTGGCGTTGAATTTGTAGTCTCACTCAACCCTCCCAGTTTCCGCACTGCATTTCATAGCCAGATTCCATAGCCAAGTCACCCTCTTTTCCGAGAAAACGGCTTGAGTGATTTACCGTTCAAAAGCCTAATACCGGGCAACGTTTTATTGTTTGATTCTATTGTGCATTTTACATTCACAAAGCACAGCCCGGGCTGTACTAAACCTCGGCTACTTGCGGACTGGACCGTTAACCATTTGTTTAGGCTACACCTTGCTCAGTCACGTTACCTCATTTGTTAGCTATAGCTAACAGCCTACAGGGCGTTCAGCAGGACGCAAGGTTTTGGAACGTTCAGATAGAAATATGCTATGTAGAACAAACATGCCTCTCTGACATGTGGAATAAGGAATAACATCAGCTCTTTATGTAATTTCTATCTGCAATGTTCAATAACATTTTGCAACTGAACGTGGCCCTGGTAACATTACCAGTAGCCTACATGCAATCATTTGGTGGCACAGAAAGAAAGAAAAAATGAAAGCAAACAATTTATTGACAAAATCCCTATTGCCACTACACTGTATCTGACTGGTTAGATACCTTAATTTTTTAGTTACTGTGGACCCAGTGACTCAGACTGGAGCACTTGGACTCGAACTCCTGCACAGTGGACTTGGGACTTGATGCGGACTCGAGGTTAAGTGATGCGACTACATCACTGGGTGTAACAGTCATTTGCTCCCATTCAAAGTCATTAAACCCAGTTGTACTTTTGGATATCAGTGTGGCTGCGGCCACCAGTGGAATGCTGGTAACAATGGCAACTGGGTGATGGAGGTTCAACACATACTATTTTCTCGCTCTCTGTCTCTCTCTCCGTCTGTCGCTCTCTCTCGCTTTGTCTCGCTCTCATTTTGTCTCTTTCTCTCTGTTGCGCTCTCTCTCTGTCTCTCTTTCTCTCTGTGGCTTTCTCTCTCTCTGTCGCTCACTCTCGCTCTGTCTCACTTCCTCTCTCTCACGCTCTCTCTCACTCTCTCTCAATTCAATTCAATTTAAATTTAAGGGCTTTATTGGCATGGGAAACATGTTGACATTGCCAAAGCAAGTGAACTAAATAAACAAAAAATAAATAAAAAATAAAAATGAATACTAAACATCACACTCACAAATCTCTCTCTGCACTTGTGTGTCTGTTTGTTTTGTATGTAACGTGTAATATCTATGTAGGCCGAATTAGGAATTTATCTGGCCAGATATGTATTATATTGTTATATGTTTGTCATATTTATGCTGTTGGGAAGAGAATACGATAACATGCATAAAAATATGTTGGAATTACCTGGATTTCTGCATAAATTGGTAATTAAAAATTTGAACTGATCTTCATGTAAGTCACGACAATAGGCAAACACAGTGTGCTTAAACTAATAACACAAATTGTATTTTTCTTGTCTATATTGAATACATAATTTAAACATTCACAGTGTAGGTTGGGAAAAGTATGTGAACCCCTTGGCTAATGACTTCTCCAAAAGCTAACCTGGAGTCAGGAGTCAGCTAACCTGGAGTCAGGAGTCAGCTAACCTGGAGTCAGGAGTCAGCTAACCTGGAGTCAGCTAACCTGGAGTCAGGAGTCAGCTAACCTGGAGTCAGGAGTCAGCTAACCTGGAGTCAGGAGTCAGCTAACCTGGAGTCAGGAGTCAGCTAACCTGGAGTCAGGAGTCAGCTAACCTGGAGTCAGGAGTCAGCTAACCTGGAGTCAGGAGTCAGCTAACCTGGAGTCCAATCATTGAGATGAGATTGGAGACGTTGGGTAGAGCTGCCCTGCCCTATAAAAAAACTCACAAAATGTGATTTTTCTATTCACAAGAAGCATTGCCTGATGTGAACCATGCCGCAAACAAAAGACATCTCAGAAGACCTAAGATAAAGAATTGTTGACTTGCATAAAGGGTTACAAAAGTATCTCTAAACGCCTTGATGTTCATCAGTCCACGGTAAGACAAATTGTCCATAAATGGAGAAAGTTCAGCACTGTTGCTACTCTCCCTAGGAGTGGCCGTCCTGCAAAGACGACAGCAAGAGCACAGTGCAGAATGCTCAATGTTAAGAAGAATC
This sequence comes from Oncorhynchus mykiss, assembly GCF_057628025.1. Taxonomy (NCBI): domain Eukaryota; kingdom Metazoa; phylum Chordata; class Actinopteri; order Salmoniformes; family Salmonidae; genus Oncorhynchus; species Oncorhynchus mykiss. Next base: position 29,570,838 of record NC_143046.1, read on the forward strand.
CTAGAGTGTCAGCTAAAGACTTACAGAAATCTCTGGAACGTGCTAACATCTCTGTTGACGAGTCTACGATACGTAAAACACTAAACAAGAATGGTGTTCATGGGAGGACACCACGGAAGAAGCCACTGCTGTCCAAAAACAACGTTGCTGCACATCTGAAGTTTGCAAAAGTGCACCAGGTGTAACGCCTGTCGTCAGAAGGAGTGGACCAAAGTGCAGCGTGAAAAGTGTTCATGATTTATTTTATTATTAAAAACCACTCGAACAAAACGACCGCGAACAGTTCTGTCAGGTAACAGAAAATAACTACCCACAAACACAGGTGGGAAAAAGATTCCCAATCAGAGACAACGATAGACAGCTGCCTCTGATTGGGACCCACACTCGGCCAAAAACAAAGAAATAGAAAATATAGAATGCCCACCCTAATCACACCCTGACCTAACCAAATAAAGAAATATAAAAGCTCTCTAAGGTCAGGGCGTGATACCAGGATGTTCCACAGCGCTTCTGGCAAAATATTATGTGGATAGATTCAACTTTGTTGTTGGAAGGAACACACAACACTATGTGTGGAGAAGAAAAGTGACAGAAAGTGACAGCTTACCAACACCTCATCCCAACTGTAAAGTATGGTGGAGGGAGCATCGTGGTTTGGGGCTGCTTTGCTGCCTCAGGGCCTGGACAGCTTGCTATCATTGACGGAAAAATGAATTCCCAAGTTTTGAAGACATTTTACAGGAGAATGTTAGGCTATCTGTCCACCAATGGAAGCTCAACAGAAGTTGGGTGATGCAACAGGACAACGACCCAAAACACAGAAGTAAATCAACAACAGAATGGTTTCAACAGAAGAAAATAGTCCTTCTGGAGTGACCCAGTCAGAGTCCTGACCTCAACCTGACTGACATGCTGTGGCATGACCTCAAGAGTGAAGTTCACACCAGACATCCCAATAATATTTCTGAACTGAAACAGTTTTGTAGAGAGGAATGGTCCAACATTCCTCCTGACTGACTGCAGGTTTGGTCCACAACTACAGAAAACGTTTGGTTGAAGACATTGCTGTCAAAGGAGGGTCAACCTGTAATTAAATCCAAAGGTTCACATACTTTTCCCACCCTACACTGTGAATGTTTACACGGTGTTCAAGAAAGACATGAAAACGTAAAATTGTTTGTGTGTTATTGGTTTGAGGAACTGTGTTTGTCTATTGTTGTGACCGAGATGAAGATCAGACCAAATTTTCTGACCAATTTATGCAGAAATCCAAGTAATTCCTGTCACGTTCTGACCTTAGTTCTTTTGTTATGTCTTTGTTTTAGTTTGGTCAGGGCGTGAGTTGGGTGGGTTGTCTATGTTCTTTATTCTATGTTGTGGTTTTGTGTTTGGCCTGGTATGGTTCTAAATCAGAGGCAGGTGTCGTTCGTTGTCTCTGATTGAGAATCATACTTAGGTAGCCTTTTCCCACCTGTGTGGTGTGGGTGATAATTTGGGTGATCATTTTCTGTTCCGTGTTTGCTGTTTTTTGGTTCAGGAGTGGCCTTTTCCATTTATGTCCGCTTACAGCGTGTGTACCGGTGTTGTACCTTTAGGAGTGTTTTACGCCTGTGTTCGGCGTTACACTCTTTTTGTTCGCTGTTGTTGGTCCGGAATAAATGGTTTTCCCGAATCCTCTGCTCTCTGCGCCTGACTCCACACCCATCACTCTTCTAAGCCTGACAATTCCAAAGGGTTCACATACTTGTACGTTTGTCTACATGGAAGTGTACATGTGTACATGGAAGTAATTAATTTCTGTTTACTAAAGGTTAATGATGTGACTAAAATGAAAGGGTTTTCATTCGTTTAAACAATAACTAGACTAAATCATTATTCCCCATTGCCTCTCTTCATGCTCTACCTCGACAGACAGGATATAACTAAACAATTACTGCTTCAGGTTTACAATATTAAGAGAAATACTGTACGTCTCTGTCTCCTGTCTCATGCAGCTCAGCGATGTTTAGACTTATCTGGGGAAGACTGAGGTCACAGGTCACTGTGTGATCCTGGGTTATTGCTTTGTAGCTGGCTGTCTGCCTGTCTCTGCTTCTTCTTGTCTTAACTCTAAACACCAGCTCAGAGACCGCTAAGACAACCGCAGCAACTCTGCTGTTATTACCGTCAAACATCAAAGCCCAACTCGAGCATCTCCCAGATTAATTGTGTGCAATTTTTTGCGTGTTTGATCCACATATCTACAAAGATTATGGCACAGTTATATATAGTAACACTCAAGAATAGCGTTAAGGATTTTCAATAGCTGTTCATGCTGAGCTGTTTGCCGGCTGTCTAAGGTTTTTGGCTCAAGGGATGAAACAAATGTTCGTGTGAAGCCGTGAAACTGTGAAAGTAGACCTGGTTGTGATTTTAAACAAGCAGAAAACTTTGACACATTGACATACTTAGAATCTCTCTGCACCTGCACTACATGGAGGTTCACGGACCAGGAAGGGTACCAACCCGTTACCCTCCTCAGCCCTACTGATCCCCCATCCAGCTTTAACTTCCAGTACTGATTACAGTTTGGGCCTCTGAGGTCTGCATGCTGTTAGGAAACCCATCCCCTCAATTATTATTATTATTTTTTATTTTATTTTTTTTGTGTGTGTGTGTGTGTGTGTGTGTGTGTGTGTGTGTGTGTGTGTGTGTGTGTGTGTGTGTGTGTGTGTGTGTGTGTGTGTGTGTGTGTGTGTGTGTGTGTGTGTGTGTGTGTGTGTGTGTGTGTGTGTGTGTGTGTGTGTGTGCTGAGAACAGTGTGTGTGTGTGAGAGAACAGGAAATTAACTGTGTGTGTGTGTGTGCCTGCTGCCAGCCGCAGATCCCTACAGACCATTCATTCTAGTGTGATGTGTGTGTTGACAGGGTTGATATGACACATGTACAGACTGGGGAGAAGGCCTGCGTGTGTTCCTGGAAACTGTAGCCAACACCGTTCCATCTGGTGGTGTGTCTAACAGCCAGCTGCCTCCCTCCCACGGGTCCAGCAACTCCAGCCACACAACCGATGCTCTCACCACGCAACCATGGCAACCAGAAACCCCATGACAGCCACATCCACCTCTTCCTCTCCTCCTCCTCCCCCTCTCTTTCCTTCCTGATCGTCTTCCTTGCCTTCGTTAGTGCTCCTGGTCTAGGAGATCTCGACCCGTGCTCTCGCTCTCGATAGAGAGACGTTACTCAACGGACTTTCACTCATGCAGCACAAAGGCCACATACCCTTAAACCATATTGTATACCCACATACCCACCCAGCTCCCAGTCACTCCCACCCACACAACCAACTGCATACACACACACATACACACGCCCTCATTTACAATACCATCTCCCTGAGGTCACGGTGGAGATGAGTCCATCTGTCCACTAAGTGCCCCCAGGCCTTCTCTCTCTTCCTCATCTCCTGTGGTGAAATGGATTATTAGAGCCTCAGCTGCAGAGAGAGTTGCCCCAGGGATTCCTACTTCACCCCAGCCCAGTCTGGTAACCCACGGAGATGCACTCCCTGCCATACACACACACACACACACACACACACACACACACACACACACACACACACACACACACACACACACACACACACACACACACACACACACACACACAAACACACACACACACACACACACACACACACACACACACACACACACACACACACACACACACACACACACACACACACACACACACACACACACGCTAAATGTAAACACACGCTAAATGTAAACACGAGCATGCTACACCCGCGCGCACACACCACTCTCTCCCAGCCAAGACGTAGCAGGCTCCATAATAGATGATGGACCAGTCAAGCCATGACACCTACAGGAGGACTTGGCTACTCAAACCTGCCCTCTGTTAACACCCTTCTACCACACCGGAGTACTGCCTGATCCATCACTCCCACTGCCATGCTTCCATTTCCAGCTCCCAGAGAAAATGTGTTTTGAAATGAATTATTATTTACAACCGTCAATCTCCGTTGCTACCTTACGTTGTGTGAGCTGCAGCAAACAAACACCAAAGAATTTTGCTTCTACTCCCTGCCTACCTCTGCTCCCTGCCTAACTCTGCTCACTGCCTAACACTGCTCCCTGCCTAACTCTGCTCACTGCCTAAAACTGCTCCCTGCCTAACTCTGCTCACTGCCTAACTCTGCTCTCTGCCTAACTCTGCTCACTGCCTAACTCTGCTCTCTGCCTAATTCTGCTCCCTGCCTAACTCTGCTCCCTGCCTAATTCTGCTCCCTGCATAACTCTACTCCCTGCCTAACTCTTCTCCCTGCCTAACTCTACTCCCTCCCTAACTCTGCTCCCTGCCTAACTCTGCTCTCTGCCTAACTCTGCTCTCTGCCTAACTCTGCTCCCTGCCTAACTCTACTCCCTGCCTAACTCTACTCCCTGCCTAACTCTGCTCCCTGCCTAACTCTGCTCCCTGCCTAACTCTGCTCCCTGCCTAACTCTACACCCTGCCTAACACTGCTCCCTGCCTAACTCTGCTCACTGCCTAACTCTTCTCCCTGCCTAACTCTGCTCACTGCCTAACTCTGCTCTCTGCCTAACTCTACTTCCTGCCCAACTCTGCTCCCTGCCTAACTCTACTCCCTGCCTAACTCTGCTCCCTGCCTAACTCTACTCCCTGCCTAACTCTGCTCCCTGCCTAATTCTGCCCCCTGCCTAACTCTGCTCTCTGCCTAACTCTGCTCTCTGCCTAACTCTGCTCCCTGCCTAACTCTACTCCCTGCCTAACTCTGCTCCCTGCCTAACTCTGCTCCCTGCCTAACTCTGCTCCCTGCCTAATTCTGCCCCCTGCCTAACTCTGCTCTCTGCCTAACTCTGCTCTCTGCCTAACTCTGCTCCCTGCCTAACTCTGCTGACTGCCTAACACTGCTCCCTGCCTAACTCTGCTCACTGCCTAACTCTGCTCTCTGCCTAACTCTGCTCACTGCCTAACTCTGCTCTCTGCCTAATTCTGCTCCCTGCCTAACTCTGCTCCCTGCCTAATTCTGCTCCCTGCATAACTCTACTCCCTGCCTAACTCTTCTCCCTGCCTAACTCTACTCCCTCCCTAACTCTGCTCCCTGCCTAACTCTGCTCTCTGCCTAACTCTGCTCTCTGCCTAACTCTGCTCCCTGCCTAACTCTACTCCCTGCCTAACTCTACTCCCTGCCTAACTCTGCTCCCTGCCTAACTCTGCTCCCTGCCTAACTCTGCTCCCTGCCTAACTCTACACCCTGCCTAACACTGCTCCCTGCCTAACTCTGCTCACTGCCTAACTCTTCTCCCTGCCTAACTCTGCTCACTGCCTAACTCTGCTCTCTGCCTAACTCTACTTCCTGCCCAACTCTGCTCCCTGCCTAACTCTACTCCCTGCCTAACTCTGCTCCCTGCCTAACTCTACTCCCTGCCTAACTCTGCTCCCTGCCTAATTCTGCCCCCTGCCTAACTCTGCTCTCTGCCTAACTCTGCTCTCTGCCTAACTCTGCTCCCTGCCTAACTCTACTCCCTGCCTAACTCTGCTCCCTGCCTAACTCTACTCCCTGCCTAACTCTGCTCCCTGCCTAATTCTGCCCCCTGCCTAACTCTGCTCTCTGCCTAACTCTGCTCTCTGCCTAACTCTGCTCCCTGCCTAACTCTGCTGACTGCCTAACACTTCTCCCTGCCTAACTCTGCTCCCTGCCTAACTCTGCTCTCTGCCTAACTCTGCTCCCTGCCTAACTCTGCTCCCTGCCAAACTCTGCTCCCTGCCTAACTCTGCTCCCTGCCCAACTCTGCTCCCTGCCTAACTCTGCTCCCTGCCTAACTCTACTCCCTGCCTAACACTGCTCCCTGCCTAACTCTGCTCACTGCCTAACTCTTCTCCCTGTCTAACTCTGCTCACTGCCTAACTCTACTCTCTGCCTAACTCTACTTCCTGCCTAACTCTGCTCCCTGCCTAACTCTACTCCCTGCCTAACTCTGCTCCCTGCCTAACTCTGCTCCCTGCCTAACTCTGCTCCCTGCCTAACTCTACTCCCTGCCTAACACTACTTCCTGCCTAACTCTGCTCCCTGCCTAACTCTACTCCCTGCCTAATTCTGCTCCCTGCCTAACTCTGCTCTCTGCCTAACTCTGCTCTCTGCCTAACTCTGCTCCCTGCCTAACTCTGCTGACTGCCTAACACTGCTCCCTGCCTAACTCTGCTCCCTGCCTAACTCTGCTCTCTGCCTAACTCTGCTCCCTGCCTAACTCTGCTCCCTGCCTAACTCTACTCTCTGCCTAACTCTGCTCCCTGCCTAACTCTACTCCCTGCCTAACTCTACTCCCTGCCTAACTCTGCTCCCTGCCTAACTCTGCTCCCTGCCTAACTCTGCTCCCTGCCTAACTCTACTCCCTGCCTAACACTGCTCCCTGCCTAACTCTGCTCACTGCCTAACTCTTCTCCCTGTCTAACTCTGCTCACTGCCTAACTCTACTCTCTGCCTAACTCTACTTCCTGCCTAACTCTGCTCCCTGCCTAACTCTACTCCCTGCCTAACTCTGCTCCCTGCCTAACTATACTCCCTGCCTAACTGCTCCCTGCCTAATTCTGCTCCCTGCCTAACTCTGTTCTCTGCCTAACTCTGCTCTCTGCCTAACTCTGCTCCCTGCCTAACTCTGCTGACTGCCTAACACTGCTCCCTGCCTAACTCTGCTCACTGCCTAACACTTCTCCCTGCCTAACTCTGCTCACTGCCTAACTCTGCTCCCTGCCTAACTCTGCTCTCTGCCTAACTCTGCTCCCTGCCTAACTCTGCTCCCTGCCTAACTCTGCTCTCTGCCTAACTCTGCTCTCTGCCTAACTCTTCTCCCTGCCTAACTCTTCTCCCTGCCTAACATTGACAGCTCCTCGCTTGCTTGTAAGCCTTCATTAAGTCTTTTGCAAAACACTTTTGGGAAAATCAGAAGTTTTGGGAAAGTAGGGCACTGCTGTAAAAAAATAATGATGTCTACTCTGAGAAGAAATTGGTTATGTCATCTCTCCGATATGGGTATGCGCTATGAAGGTACTGCCTTTGTTGGTATTTGTTAGATTGAAGGGCTATTGTGTCTGTGTGTTTGTTTATTCTCTCGGAGGAGGTGGATTGCAGTGTTTGCCTTATAAACTGCTATTGTTGCCAGCTCACTCAGAGATGGTTGGCAGGCACTAATGCCTCTTAGTGAAACCTGTATAAACTCTCTGCCTCCAATGTAAACATAGATCTTTATTATGCTAATGCTAGATCAGACCATTCACACGCACATCTCCCACTGCTACCACCAGCCTGCTGTAACTGTATTTATTATCTCTGTCTATTATACTGTTATTATGACTTATCTCTCTGTTATTAGGACTTATCTCTCTATTATTCGGACTTATCTCTCTGCTATTATGCCTTACCTCTCTGCTATTACGACGTATCTATGCTATTATGACTTATCTCACTGATATTATGACTTATCTATGCTATTATGACTTATCCCACTGATATTGTGACTTATCTCACTGATCTTGTGACTTATCTCTGCTATTATGACTTATCTCTCTGCTATTATGACTTATCTCTCTGCTATTATGACTTATCTCTGCTATTATGACTTATCTCACTGATATTATGACTTATCTCTCTGTTATTATGTATTTTCTCTGTTATTATGACTTACCTATCTGTTATTATGACTTATCCCTCTGTTATTATGACTTATCCCTCTGTTATTATGACTTATCTAAATCAAATCAAATCAAATCAAATGTTATTTGTCACATACACATGGTTAGCAGATGTTAATGCGAGTGTAGCAAAATGCTTGTGCTTCTAGTTCCGACAATGCAGTAATAACCAACAAGTAATCTAGCTAACAATTCCAAAACTACTACCTTATAGACAAAGTGTAAGGGGATAAAGAATATGTACATAAAGAAATGTGAATGAGTGATGGTACAGAGCGGCATAGGCAAGATACAGTAGATGGTATTGAGTACAATATATACATATGAGATGAGTATGTAAACAAAGTGGCATAGTTAAAGTGGCTAGTGATACATGTATTACATAAAGATGCAGTAGATTAGATAGAGTACAGTATATACGTATACATCTGAGATGAATAATGTAGGGTATGTAAACATTATATTAGGTAGCATTGTTTAAAGTGGCTAGTGATATATTTTACATCATTTCCCATCAATTCCCATTATTAAAGTGGCTGGAGTTGAGTCAGTGTGTTGGCAGCAGCCACTCAATGTTAGTGGTGGCTGTTTAACAGTCTGATGGCCTTGAGATAGAAGCTGTTTTTCCGTCTCTCGGTCCCAGCTTTGATGCACCTGTACTGACTTCGCCTTCTGGATGATAGCGGGGTGAACAGGCAGTGGCTCGGGTGGTTGTTGTCCTTGATGATCTTTATGGCCTTCCTGTGACATCGGGTGGTGTAGGTGTCCTGGAGGGCAGGTAGTTTGCCCCCGGTGATGCGTTGTGCAGACCTCACTACCCTCTGGAGAGCCTTACGGTTGTGGGCGGAGTAGTTGCCGTACCAGGCGGTGATACAGCCCGACAGGATGCTCTCGATTGTGCATCTGTAGAAGTTTGTGAGTGCTTTTGGTGACAAGCCAAATTTCTTCAGCCTCCTGAGGTTGAAGAGGCGCTGCTGCGCCTTCTTCACAATGCTGTCTGTGTGGGTGGACCAATTCAGTTTGTCTGTGATGTGTACGCCGAGGAACTTAAAACTTACTACCCTCTCCACTACTGTTCCATCGATGTGGATAGGGGGGTGTTCCCTCTGCTGTTTCCTGAAGTCCACAATCATCTCCTTAGTTTTGTTGACGTTGAGTGTGAGGTTATTTTCCTGACACCACACTCCGAGGGCCCTCACCTCCTCCCTGTAGGCCGTCTCGTCGTTGTTGGTAATCAAGCCTACCACTGTTGTGTCGTCCGCAAACTTGATGATTGAGTTGGAGGCGTGCGTGGCCACGCAGTCGTGGGTGAACAGGGAGTACAGGAGAGGGCTCAGAACGCACCCTTGTGGGGCCCCAGTGTTGAGGATCAGCAGGGTGGAGATGTTGTTGCCTACCCTCACCACCTGGGGGCGGCCCGTCAGGAAGTTCAGTACCCAGTTGCACAGGGCGGGGTCGAGACCCAGGGTCTCGAGCTTGATGACGAGCCTCGAGGGCACTATGGTGTTAAATGCCGAGCTGTAGTCGATGAACAGCATTCTCACATAGGTATTCCTCTTGTCCAGATGGGTTAGGGCAGTGTGCAGTGTGGTTGAGATTGCATCGTCTGTGGACCTATTTGGGCGGTAAGCAAATTGGAGTGGGTCTAGGGTGTCAGGTAGGGTGGAGGTGATATGGTCCTTGACTAGTCTCTCAACGCACTTCATGATGACGGAAGTGAGTGCTACGGGGCGGTAGTCGTTTAGCTCAGTTACCTTAGCTTTCTTGGGAACAGGAACAATGGTGGCCCTCTTGAAGCATGTGGGAACAACAGACTGGGATAGGGATTGATTGAATATGTCCGTAAACACACCAGCCAGCTGGTCTGCGCATGCTCTGAGGGCGCGGCTGGGGATGCCGTCTGGGCCTGCAGCCTTGCGAGGGTTGACACGTTTAAATGTTTTCCTGCAGTGAAGGAGAGTCCGCATGTTTTGGTTGCGGGCCGTGTCAGTGGCACTGTATTGTCCTCAAAGCGGGCAAAAAAGTTATTTAGTCTGCCTGGGAGCAAGACATCCTGGTCCGTGACGGGGCTGGTTTTCTTTTTGTAATCTGTGATTGACTGTAGACCCTTCCACATACCTCTTGTGTCTGAGCCGTTGAATTGAGATTCTACTTTGTCTCTATACTGACGCTTAGCTTGTTTGATTGCCTTGCGAAGGGAATAGCTACACTGTTTGTATTCGGTCATGTTTCCGGTCACCTTGCCCTGATTAAAAGCAGTAGTTCGCGCTTTCAGTTTCACGCGAATGCTGCCATCAATCCACGGTTTCTGGTTTGGGAATGTTTTAATCGTTGCTATGGGAACGACATCTTCAACGCACGTTCTAATGAACTCGCTCACCGAATCAGCGTATTCGTCAATGTTGTTGTCTGACGCAATACCAAACATATCCCAGTCCACGTGATGGAAGCAGTCTTGGAGTGTGGAATCAGATTGGTCGGACCAGCGTTGAACAGACCTCACTCAGCTCGGGAGCTTCTTGTTTTAGTTTCTGTCTGTAGGCAGGGATCAACAAAATGGAGTCGTGGTCAGCTTTTCCGAAAGGAGAGCGGGGCAGGGCCTTATATGCGTCGCGGAAGTTAGAATAGCAATGATCCAAGGTTTTTCCAGCCCTGGTTGCGCAATCGATATGCTGATACAATTTAGGGAGTCTTGTTTTCAGATTAGCCTTGTTAAAATCCCCAGCTACAATGAATGCAGCCTCAGGATATATGGATTCCAGTTTGCAAAGAGTCAAATAAAGTTTGTTCAGAGCCATCGATGTGTCTGCTTGGAGGGGAATATATACAGCTGTGATTATAATCGAAGAGAATTCCCTTGGTAGATAATGCGGTCGACATTTGATTGTGAGGAATTCTAAATCAGGTGAACAGAAGGACTTGAGTTCCTGTATGTTGTTGTGGCCCCACCACGTCTCGTTAACCATGAAGCATACGCCCCCGCCCCTCTTCTTACCAGAAAGATGTTTGTTTCTGTCGGCGCGATGCGTGGAGAAACCAGCTGGCTGCACCGACTCCGATAGCGTCTCTCCAGTGAGCCATGTTTCCGTGAAGCAAAGAACGTTACAGTCTCTGATGTCCCTCTGGAATGCTACCCTTGCTCGGATTTCATCAACCTTGTTGTCAAGAGACTGGACATTGGCGAGAAGAATGCTAGGGAGTGGTGCACCAGAAGACCGCTTCGTTTCCCCCTTTTACGAAGTCGTTTTTTTGGGTCGCCGGCTGGGATCCATTCCCTTGTCCTGGGTGAAAGGCAGAACACAGGATCCGCTTCGCGAAAGTCATATTCTTGGTCGTACTGATGGTGAGTTGACGCTGCTCTTATATTCAGTAGTTCTTCTCGACTGTATGTAATGAAACCTAAGATGACCTGGGGTACCAATGTAAGAAATAACACGTAAAAAAACAAAAAACTGCATAGTTTCCTAGGAACGCGAAGCGAGACGGCCATCTCTGTCGGCGCCGGAAGAATGTCTATTATGCTGTTATTCTGACTTATCTCTCTGTCATTCTGACTATCTCTCTTATAGGTCAGTGTGTATCACAGACTCCTATGTTGTTATAGCATACTGTCTTTCATCCTCTGCTATTTCCTCAACTAGGACAATCAAATATCTTATCTGACTCTCTAATCATGTTGTGGTAAAACGAGGTGGATTTTGTAGGTGGAAAAAGACAGAAACTAAGAGAGGAGGAGAAGGACAACATGAGTGGTGCTGATGACAATGGTTGTGATGACACTGGGCATGATCATGATGATAATCCTGATGACAACACTGACAATTACATTTCCAATAACATGTAGGGGGCATTGGGGAGTACTAATGTGTTGCCTCGAGCAGGTATGGAGGAGAAAAGCATTCCTCGGGTCCTCAGTGACCACCACTTAGACTGCTGATAGATATTGACAGCCGTTTCATTTGTCCTCTGAGGCTAAGGCTTTTAATGGGGATTTGACCAAGGAATACTCAAGCATACATGTGCATTATTGAGCCTAACCACCAGTCCATTTACAAGGTGGATCAACACCAAAGGACCAGAGAGGGTGGGTAGGGGTTAATGGTGCTGAAGCTATTATCACTAGACCAAAGCGCTCTGTGTACGCATCCAGGAGAGCAATTAGACAGAGAGAGATCTAATATACAGTATGGAAGAGGACAAAGTGAGAGATAAAACCAGAGGGAACTATAGAGATATTAAGCTAGGAAGAAAGGGATAAAGAGAGAGATAAAGCTAGAGAGAAAAGGATAAAAAGAGAGATAAAGCTAGAGAGAAAAGAGAGGGATAAAGAGAGAGAAAGCTAGAGAGAAAAGAGAGGGATGAAGAGAGAGAGAGAAAGCTAGAGAGAGATAAAGAGATAAAGCTAGAGAGAAAAGAGAGAGATAAAGAGAAAGCTAAAGCTAGAGGCAGAGCGTCACAGAGATGGATAGACCGATAGAGGAAGATAAAGACAGAGAAGAGAGACAGACAGAGACTGTAGGTGCCTGAGGGAGTTGCCAGCTGGGTGTATAAGGGAGGGTCTTGTGAATGGGATGTGATGAATGGAGTGATATCTCTGCCGCAGTCAGGCCTGGCAGGCGTAAAGCAGTCCCCGAACCAAGGACACCTCCATCAGGTCAACCTGCAGACACAACCAATCACCCCATGTTCCCTTAAAGAATAGTTCAATTATTGCAAACAGCCAGCCATCGATCAAGTGGAGAATTCCTCTTCAGGGGGATTTGATTCCTTCTCGGTTTTCTTTTGTGCTAGTATTTTTATTTACTATCTTTCTCTCTTTCCACCGTTCATGTCGTTCTTAGAGCAGCCGTTGAATTTGAGCGGTCAATCTTTCAGCTGCTATTTTTACAGCTCAGTTTGCTTCCAAAGAGCCATCTTGTCATTCCCTCCATTTAGCTTCCTTTTTTTTACCTCCATTGTTAATGTATGGTAATTGTACAAGGCAATACCATGGGCTACAACTGCAGGTCACCAATGGATTTTGAGTCGTACGGGGATCCTGTCTAACTCCTTATCCATGTCCATTACCGTACATCTAGACCTGATATCTGGCAGACCAGACAGTGAGACAGGTATTCCATTTCTCAGTTCTGTCTCCACAGGGTCTGTGTTTCTGTGTATAACGCTCCTCGAATGAGATGCTGGTGGGAGGTGTGTTTGGGGCTAGGGGGTGGTGGGGATGGGCGGTTAACTGTTTCTCCTCTGTGTCTGCTGCGTGGGCCACGCGTGGCTGGGCCGGACACAGCTGTCCAACCAGGGGGAACAGAGAAGAGTGCATTTTTTGATGCTGCAGAGACCTCGTGAATATTGGATGTGCCCCCTCCCCCTCCCCCCATCTACCTGGTTTCCTGTTACTGCCTGGTTGATTGCAGCAGAGTGAGTGCATCTCTCTCTATGTCTGCCTCAGTGGCTGTTACGTAATGGCAGCCCTCCTCCACTGCAGTGAGGCAACAGTCGGGATTCCCTCTTGTACCCAGAACGAAGGAGTGGGGAGGGAGGAGAGGGAGGGAGGGAGGGAGGAGAGGGAGGAGAGGGCGAGGAAGGGACAAATGGAAGGAGAATGAGTAGAGGAGGACGACAGAGAGGGTGAGAAAAAGGGGAGAATTTGAGCTACAGCAAACCCTTATTTGACCAGTAAAGTAAATTAATGCAAACACCCATTGCGTACCAGCAAATGAATGAGAGGGAAATACAACTGGTCCTCTTCAATCGATGGGGGAAGGGATCCTCTGGAACAAGTGGTGGATAGGCTTTGTCAGTATGCTAAATAAAGAAGGATGATTCATCGTTGCGGTGATGAAATAAAATGTATAGATCAATTGAGGAGAGGGAGGGAATTCAGTAAGTGTTTTGTCTTCCTCTTGGAATTATGGCTGGTTTTGGTAGAAGGAGGGGTAGAGAGAGTGGTAAAGGCTAGCCCTACAAAACCAAGTTGAAGTTAAATTGACATGGCAGTCAAATAGATGCCAGCGAAAATGTGATATTGCTTTGGTTAGCGATATGATAGAGGTTCTTACAGCGAGTCTTAATTCAGTGCTTTTCAAGAATGACAGTATGAACGACGAAGACGTTTCTTCTAACTGAACCAAAGTTCTTAATATCTTGGTTTGATTTCATCAACCTTTTCCCCGGAAACAAGTTAATGAGTGGGTTTGATGTTTTAGGGTCTTGCCCTCGACCATCTATACAGATCAATGCAGTTGGTTTGCTGTAGGGTACAGATATTTCAGTGAAACGCTAGAAAGTATCCCACGTTGTCAAGGTAGTCGTGGTCTCAGCAGCCTGTATTCATTTATTTAATAGTGGATGGTTAAGAAATGTTTCCTCACATGCTTTTGGGCCTGGGACACGTGAGCCTCCCCAATATGTCCGAAATGAAGATACTGCGCACACAACCACACTCATTATACAGTTGTTCATAATGTACGATGCCCAGAGAGAATTAGGCCAGTCAGAGCCATTCTCCTGGATTATTAGCCAGGGATTATCCATTTATAGAGTGGATTGTCCTCTTAGTCTGGATTATGAGGATGTGTAATCCTACTCTCCTGGCCTGCGCTCGCTGGGGATGTGCGCTCACTCTTTGGCTGCTGGAACCCTTTTAGGATTTCCGCCCAGTGAGTCAACCAATTAAATTCCACTAGCCATAATGTCCAATGACTTTACCCTGATTATACAACCCCTTGCCAAGGAGGAAGAGGATGATAATGATGTCATTGTTGGCTTAGTGATGGACCGTGCAAAGGGCAGCGTCACGGGAACTTGTACACTATGACTTTAGAAGGGGAGATTAGAGTGCCCACCTGGACATTGTTGCTGAAAGGTCAAGTTGCTTTTGTTGCTGCTCAATATCCACCAAGCAACAGACCAAGGGTCACCTGATTTACCAAAGGGGGGCTGGCTTTGAGGAATTTTCATTTTCATTGGGACATTACGCAATTCATTAACTCAACGTGGCCTAATTCTCCCGAGAGTTGAGTAGGGAAGGAAACTAAAGTAGTGTTAGAATTGAATGCTATTATTCAGCATATTTGATAGGAAAATGAGATTTTAGCCTGGGCTGTGTATTAGACGTAATTGCTAGCAGCAAGCAGCTAGTCCTTCCTCTCTGCACTCTGTGTAAGTGATGGGTGTTTCATCCGTAGCAGTGAGTGGGCTGTTGTAAAAGTTGTCCTCTAGTGAACTCACTCACAGCACTGCTGTCTGAATACACAACCTCTCTGAAAACACAACCTCTCTGAAGACGCAATCTCTCTGAATACACACCCTCTCTGAATACACAATCTCTCTGAATACACAACCTCTCTGAATACACAATCTCTCTGAATACACAATCTCTCTGAAGGCACAATCTCTCTGAATACACAATCTCTCTGAATACACAACCTCTCTGAATACACAATCTCTCTGAATACACAACCTCTCTGAAGACACAATCTCTCTGAATACACAATCTCTCTGAATACACAATCTCTCTGAATACACAATCTCTCTGAATACACAACCTCTCTGAAGACACAATCTCTCTGAATACACAATCTCTCTGAATACACAACCTCTCTGAAGATACAATCTCTCTGAATAGACAATCTCTCTGAATACACAATCTCTCTGAAGGCACAATCTCTCTGAATACACAACCTCTCTGAAGACACAACCTCTCTGAAGACACAATCTCTCTGAATACACAATCTCTCTGAAGGCACAATCTCTCTGAATACACAACCTCTCTGAAGACACAATCTCTCTGAAGACACAGTCTCTCTGAATACACAACCTCTCTGAAGACACAATCTCTCTGAATACACAATCTCTCTGAATACACAACCTCTCTGAATACACAATCTCTCTGAATACACAATCACTCTGAAGACACAACCTCTCTGAATACACAACCTCTCTGAATACACAACCTCTCTGAAGACACAATCTCTCTGAATACACAATCTCTCTGAATACACAACCTCTCTGAAGACACAATCTCTCTGAATACACAATCTCTCTGAATACACAATCTCTCTGAAGACACAACCTCTCTGAATAAACAACCTCTCTGAATGCACAATCTCTCTGAATACACAAGCACTTGCGTAATTCTTAGCACTCCCCCCCAACATGAACCTATCCATGTAATTTCATCCATAATCAAGTGATGAGTGAGCAAACATATATTTTACAGCACATCTTTTGACTGAAGACCATATAGCATGAAAGAGGGTGCCAGACCTGACTTACTTGCTCACTGAAATAGTTATTTTTCGGACAATCTTATTCTCAAACTGGTTCTTACCACCTGAAGGAGAAAGATCTCCAGTGCGTTCCACTTCTTTCCCCACCAAATTCCTTCCCTTGTGATCACATTGATCAAGAGCCCGTCTTGGGGAGACGTTTTGTTTACTCACCTAGTTTCTATTCAGAGTGCAAAGAAAGGTGTCCCTGCAGTGACATCCAGCTGCAGTGTGCCGTGGTCCTGAGAGGGAGGGAAGAGCTGCAGTGATGTGTTTTAACATTGGTGGTGTGTGTTATCGCTGAGGTTGGATGTGCGGTGTGTCTTATCAGGCTACTGTGATGTGTTAGTAACAGGAGTGTGAGACTCTCTTTCTCTTTGTCATCTTCTCCGATGAGACTGTTTCACCCAGTGCCATGATGGGGCTCACCGAGGAGAGGAGGATGCAAGGAGAGAGAGAGAGAGAGAGAGAGAAACAGAGGATGAGGAGATAAAGAGATTGGGAGAGGCAGCGAGATGGAGGGAGGATGCCCAGGCTAGACCCAGGCTATTACCTCACTTTAAAGTTGTGTACATTGGGCAGAATGGAATGGCTGGTCCTTTAAATATAATTGAGTTTTTACAGTGGTGTGTTTCATCAGTTCCCCAGTTCTGCACGGAAGACTTGTGTTTTATGTATAAACATCAGAGCAAAACCGCACCACAGGGAATGACTACGTCCATCTTGTTGACTGTCTGTCTTTTTGTTAATACTGCGAACAGGACTTAGCACTCTACTCCATGGCTGGTTTTACACAATAACCAGTCACATGTCACTCATCTTTCCATTTCGTTGTGAAGTTGCACAGTGTTTGTCTTTCTTTTTCCTTATTCAACCTTTCTCTCTCCTGGCCTCCCCTCTCTTTCTCTCTCCTGGCCTCCCCCCTCTTTCTCTCTCCCTGGCCTCCCCTCTCTTTCTCTCTCCTGGCCTCCCCCCTCTTTCTCGCTCCCTGGCCTCCCCTCTCTTTCTCTCTCCCTGGCCTCCCCTCTCTTTCCCTCTCCCTGGCCTCCCCTCTCTTTCTCTCTCCCTGGCCTCCCCTCTCTTTCTCTCTCCCTGGCCTCCCCTCTCTTTCTCTCTCCCTGTCCTCCCCTCTCTTTCTCTCTCCCTGGCCTCCCCTCTCTTTCTCTCGCCCTGGCCTCCCCTCTCTTTCTCTCTCCCTGGCCTCCCCTCTCTTTCTCCCCCCCATTCAGGAGTTTGTCTCCAGTGTTTTGAGCCACAGAACACGTTGGCAATATAACATTAGCTGTCATTTTGTTCTCAGCCTGTTCCAATGTATTTGTTTTTAAGTTGCTGAGACTTCAGGGTCTACTCTCTGGAGGAGCCAACCTCTAAAGCACCAGGCAGGAGGACCTCTACAACAACCCCTAAAGCACCAGGCAGGAGGACCTCTACAACAACCCCTAAAGCACCAGGCAGGAGGACCTCTACAACAACCCCTAAAGCACCAGGCAGGAGGACCTCTACAACAACCTCTAAAGCACCAGGCAGGAGGACCTCAACAACAACCCCTAAAGCACCAGGCAGGAGGACCTCTACAACAACCCCTAAAGCACCAGGCAGGAGGTAATCTACAACAACCCCTGAAGCACCAGGCAGGAGGACCTCTACAACAACCTCTAAAGCACCAGGCAGGAGGACCTCTACAACAACCTCTAAAGCACCAGGCAGGAGGACCTCTACAACAACCCCTAAAGCACCAGGCAGGAGGACCTCTACAACAACCCCTAAAGCACCAGGCAGGAGGACCTCTACAACAACCTCTAAAGCACCAGGCAGGAGGACCTCTACGACAACCCCTAAAGCACCAGGCAGGAGGACCTCTACAACAACCCCTAAAGCACCAGGCAGGAGGACCTCTACAACAACCCCTAAAGCACCAGGCAGGAGGACCTCTACAACAACCTCTAAAGCACCAGGCAGGAGGACCTCTACAACAACCCCTAAAGCACCAGGCAGGAGGTAATCTACAACAACCCCTGAAGCACCAGGCAGGAGGACCTCTACAACAACCTCTAAAGCACCAGGCAGGAGGACCTCAACAACAACCTCTAAAGCACCAGGCAGGAGGACCTCTACAACAACCTCTAAAGCACCAGGCAGGAGGACCTCAACAACAACCTCTAAAGCACCAGGCAGGAGGACCTCTACAACAACCCCTAAAGCACCAGGCAGGAGGTAATCTACAACAACCCCTGAAGCACCAGGCAGGAGGACCTCTACAACAACCTCTAAAGCACCAGGCAGGAGGACCTCTACAACAACCTCTAAAGCACCAGGCAGGAGGACCTCTACAACAACCTCTAAAGCACCAGGCAGGAGGACCTCTACAACAACCTCTAAAGCATCAGACAGGAGGACCTCTACAACAACCCCTAAAGCACCAGGCAGGAGGACCTCTACAACAACCTCTAAAGCACCAGGCAGGAGGACCTCTACAACAACCTCTAAAGCACCAGGCAGGAGGACCTCTACGACAACCCCTAAAGCACCAGGCAGGAACATTTATCCAGTGTGTGTGTACATGCGCCGCAATAGCCCTATGGTCCCACAATATAAACTGTGCAACTGTGAGCATTGACTGTGCCTGAGTAATTGCCTTCAGAGTCATGGCTAAAAGAAAGGCCATGCCAATCAAGCAGGCAGCTCAGAGAGAGAGGGAGGGAGGGAGGGAGGGAGGGAGGGAGGGAGGGAGGGAGAGAGAGAGAGAGAGAGAGAGAGAGAGAGAGAGAGAGAGAGAGAGAGAGAGAGAGAGAGAGAGAGAGAGAGAGAGAGAGAGAGAGAGAGAGAGAGAGAGAGAGAGAGAGAGAGAGAGAGAGAGAGAGAGAGAGAGAGAGAGAGAGAGAGAGAGAGAGAGAGAGAGAGAGAGAGAGAGAGAGAGAGAGAGAGAGAGAGAGAGAGAGAGAGAGAGAGAGAGAGAGAGAGAGCTATCCACATAGGAGGTGAACACTGCAGTCGATGGAGTAAAATCGTCTTTTTAGGTTTGTATCGATATTTCCTGGAAGCAGTACCGCTATGAATTCTCAGTACCTCACATTCTATAAAAAATGCAAAGGTGGAAAAACAACAGAAGGTTGTTCACAATTACATCAATTTTGTGCACTGACTTGACTGGCAGGTGTACATTTTTTCCTGTGAAACACAA
>NC_143046.1:29595000-29630000 GCF_057628025.1 Oncorhynchus mykiss
AGAGAAGAAAGAGAGAAGAAGAGAGAAGAAAGAGAGATGAAAGAGAGAAGAGAGAAGAAAGAGAGAAGAGAGAAGAAAGAGAGATGAAAGAGAGAAGAAAGAGAGAAGAAGAGAGAAGAAAGAGAGATGAAAGAGAGAAGAAAGAGAGATGAAAGAGAGAAGAAAGAGAGATGAAAGAGAAAAGAAAGAGAAGAAGAGAGAAAACAAAAGAGAGGGTGAGATTCAATCAGTTCAGAGTTAACCTACAATAACGGACACCTGCATAGCCAATCATTGTTTTTAATTATGAGATATGTCAGAGGGGTAACTACATTTGAGCTGTCAAATCGGTGAGAGGCTGCTGGGGTGGTCATTGTCGAGAAGCCACACCAGTCCCACTCATGTTAGAAGTTCAGAACGAGAATGTGGAGGCTATGTAGAAATAATGACACTCAAATTGAACATCATGAAACAAATTAAGGAGTATTTCTATAAGCCTAATCAAGGTGTAAGTTCGAACATTTCTAATAATGCTACTCTGTGCAGCCAATGGCATTGTATGCAATAGAGGGGCATGTAGACTGTCAGCACTGCAGTCGATGGGGTTCAATCATCTTGTTCATCTGAGGTTTCTATTGATATTTCATGGGAAACTCTTCTGCTCTAAATTCTCAGTACTTCAAATTTACTGAAAAATGCAAAGGTGGAAAAACAACAGGAAGTTGTTCATATTACAACAATTTCATGCACTGACTTCCTGATTGGCAGATGGATTTCTTTCTCTGTAAAACACACAATTTGAATGGATTAAACCTTGGAAAACTGGAAGCAACATTGGTAACAATGTCTCATAATGGTTATATCACCGCTTTGCTGAACTAAGTGAGGGGAAAACTTGACAGCTCCATGAAATATTAATCCCCATCAAAAAGGGATAAGTAGGATATGAAGTGAGATGACTGCATCGGCTGCATCACTGTGGTTAAAGTAATACATCACACTACTACTTTAATTTTTTAAATATTTAATTTAATTTAACTAGGCAAGTCAGTTAAGAACACATTCTTATTTACAGTGACGGCCTACCAAAAAGCAAAAGGCCTACTGCGGGGACGGGGCTGGGATTAAAATTAAATAACAATATAGGACAAAACACACATCAAAACAAGAGAGCCAACACAACACTACATAAAGAGATACCTAAAGACAACAACATAGCAAGGCAGCAACACATGACAACACAGCATGGTAGCAACTCAACATGACAATAACAAGGGAGCAACACAACATGGCTGCTGCACAACATGGTAGCAGCACAAAACAGGGTACAAAATGATTGGGTACAAACAACAGCACAAAGGGCAAGAATGTAGAGAAAACTATACATCACGCAAAGCAGCCACAACGGTCAGTAAGCGTGTCCATGATTGAGTCTTTGAATGAAGAGATTGAGATAAAACTGTCCAGTTTGAGTGTTTGTTGCAGCTCGTTCCAGTCGCTAGTTGCAGCGAACTGAAAAGACGAACGACCCAGGAATGTGTGTGCTTTGGGATATTTTACAGAATGTGACTGACAGAATGAGTGTTGTATGTGGAGGATGAGGGCTGCAGTAGATATCTCAGATATGGGGGAGTGAGGCCTAAGAGGGTTTTATAAATAAACATTAACCAGTGGGTCTTGCAACGTGTATTCAGAGATGACCAGTTTACAGAAGAGTATAGAGTGCAGTGGTGTGTCCTATAAGGAGCATTGGTGGCAAATCTGATGGCCCGAATGGTAAAGAACATCTAGTCACTCGAGAGCACCCTTACTTGACGATCTATAAATTACGTCTCCGTAATCTTGCATGGGTAGGATGGTCATCTGAATCAGGGTTAGTTTGGCAGCTGGCGTGAAAGAGGAGCGATTACGATAGAGGAAACCAAATTTAGATTTAACTTTAGCCTGGAGCTTTGATATATGCTGATATGTACTGTCTAGCCATACTCCCAAGTACTTGTATGAGATGACTACCTCAAGCTCTAAACCCTCAGAGGTAGTAATCCTACTGCCTGAGCTATGTTGTTGATGTAAATTGAGAAGAGCTTGGGGCCTAGGATCGTGCCTTGGGGTACACCCTTGGTGACAGGCAGTGGCTGCGAAAGCAGATGTTCTGACTTTATACACTTCACACTTTGAGAGAGGTAGATAGCAAACCAGGCCAAAGACCCCCCAGAGACACCAATACTCCTTAGCCGGCCCACAAGAATGGAATGGTCTATCATATCAAAAGCTTTGGCCACGTCAATAAAAATAGCAGCACAACATTTGCTTGGAATCAAGGGCAATGGTAACTTCATTGAGGACCTTTAAAGTTGCAGTGACACATCCATAACCTGAGCGGAAACCAGATTGCATACTAGCGAGAATACTATAGACATCAATAAAGCAAGTCAGTTGATTATTGACTATTGAAGTTTTTCCAACACTTTTGATAAACAGCGCAAAATAGAAATAGGCCTATAGCAGTTAGGATCAGCTTGATCTCCCCCTTTAAATAAAGGATGAACTGTGGCTGCCTTCCAAGCAATGGGAACTTCCCCAGAGAGGAGAGACAGGTAAAAAAAAATCAGAGATAGGCTTGGCGATTATAGGGGCAGCAACCTTAACAACTGACCCAGATGGTTTTTTGGGAGCTCCTTTAGCACCTCGGACTCAATGACTGCCTGCAGGGAAAAACTTTGTAGCGGGGCAGGGGAAAAAGAGGGAGGAGTTTCGGGGCTAGTCACATTAGAAGGGATGGGAGATGAGGAAATGTTGGACGGTCAAGGAGGCATGGCTGAGTCAAATAGGAATTCTGACTTAATGAAGTGGTGATTAAAAAGCTAGGCCATGTGCTTCTTGTCAATAACAACCACATCATCAACTTTAAGGGACATGGGCAGCTGTGAGGAGGAGGGTTTATTCTCCAGGTCTTTAACTGTTTTCCAGAACTTCTTGGGGTTAGACCCACAGAGAGAGAACTGCTCCTTCAAAGTAACTCACTTTGGCCTTCTATATAGCCTTAGTGAACTTATTTCTCATTTGCCTGAATGAGAGCCAGTCAGCCTGAGTATGCATGTGCAGAGCCTTTCACCAAATGCAATTCTTGAAGTGGAGAAACTCTGCAAGATCACGGTAGAACCAGGGGCTGAACCTGTTTTTAATTTTCATTTTCTTTATGGAGGTGTGTTTGTTAACAATATCACTGAAAATATATATGTTTAAATAAGGTCCAAGTGTCTTCGATAGAGGGGATGAAGCTGATTCAATACCAATTTACTGAGGCCAGGTCGTGAAGGAAGGCTTGCTCATTATTAACTTCTTGGTGACAAGGGGCAGTATTTTCACTTCCGGATGAAATGCATGCCCAAATTCAACTGCCTGCTACTCATCCCCAGAAGATAAGATTTGAATATTATTAGTAGATTTGGAAAACTGTTTCTAAAACTGTTTGAATCATGTCTGTGAGTATAACATAACCTATTTAGCAGGTGAAACACAGAGGACAAACCATTCAGATTTTTTCTTTTTGGGGTTACACTCTTTTTCATTGGGAATCCAGATTTCTAAGGGACATTCTTGTAGTTCCTATCGCTTCCACTGGATGTCAACAGTCTTTAGAAATTGGTTGAGGTTTTTCCTTTGTGTAATGAAGATGTACAGTCATCTTGAACGAGGGTAACTTGAAGTGTACTGTTAGATAGAGGCGCGTGACCAGAAAGCTAACTACAGTTTGTTTTCCTCCTGTATTGAACACAGATCACCCCGTCTTCAATTTTATCGATTATTTACGTAAAAAAATACGTAAAGTTGTACTATAAAAGTAGTGGCAAAGTTTACAGGTAACGTTTGAGATATCTTGTAGTCACATTGCGCAAGTTGGAACCGGTATTTTTCTGGATGAAACGCGCCAAATAAATGGACATTTTGGATAAAAATGTATGGAATTAATCGAACAAAAGGACCATTTGTGATGTTTACGGGACATATTGGAGTGCCAACAAAAGAAGCTTGTCAAAGGTAAGGCATGAATTATATTTTTATTTCTACATTTTGCGTCGCACCTGCAGGGTTGAAATATGCTTCTCTCTCTTTGTTTACTATGGTGCTATCCTCAGATAATAGCATCGTTTGCTTTCGCCGAAAAGCCTTTTTGAAATCTGACATGTTGGCTGAAGTGTTTATTTGCTATCTTGCATGTGTGATTTCATGAAAGTTAGATTTTTATAGTAATTTATTTGAATTTGGCGCTCTGCATTTTCACTGGCGTTTGGCCAGGTGGGACGTTAGTTTTTAGCAAGCGTCTATGACAAATCAGGACATTTCGTTTCACTGAGCAGCCATTACGAACACAGGCTATAAAATATTGATCACTAAGGTCATTACAGAAAACACCAGACTGATACCTATCAGGACAATTTGTGAGGAAGCTGGAGACCCATATCTCCCTCTCTAACTTTAAGCACCAGCTGTCAGAGCAGCTCACAGATCACTGAACCTGTACATAGCCGATCTGTAAATAGCCCATCCAACTACCTCATCCCCATATGGTTATATATATGTTTTCTCCTTTGCACCCCAGTATCTCTACTTGCACATTCATCTTCTGCACATCTATCACTCCAGTGTTTAATTGCTAAATTGTAATTATTTCGCCACTATGCCCTATTTATTGCCTTACCTCCCTTATCTTACCTCATTTGCACACACTGTATGTACTTTTTTTCTCTATTGTGTTATTGACCTTATGTTTGTTAAATTCCATGTGTAACTCTGTGTTGTTGTTTGTGTCGCACTGCTTTTCTTTATCTTGGCCAGGTCGCACTTGTAAATGAGAACTTGTTCTCAACTAGCCTACCTGGTTAAATAAAGGTGAAATAAAAAAATACAAAAATAAAAGGACAACACCGAGGAGAGAAGCCTTTTCTAGGTGTTTGGAGTCATACCTTGTTGGATTGGTAATAATCTGAGAAAGATTTAGAGTCCCATTGCTTTAGGACTTGGTCAGGTGGTTTAATCATGTCCCAGTTCAGGTCAGCTAGCAGGATAAATTCAGACTTAGTGTACGGGGCCAGGAGAGAGCTTAGGGCAGGTAGGGTACAGGCCGGTGCTGATGGAGGACGATAACACCCAGCAACAGTCAACAAAGAGCTATTTGAAAGTTGAATGCTTAAAACTAGAAAATCAAATTGTTTGGGGACTGACTTGATGGAGACAACCGAGCACTGAAGGTGATCCTTGGTAAAGATTGCCCCAGCTTTGGAAGATCTGTCTTACCGAAAAAGGTTATAACCAGAAAGGTTAACATCAGCATTCAAAACACTCTTAATTAACCACCTCTCAGTAATGACCAACACATCTGGATTGGAGCTGTGAATCCACACTTTCAATTGATCTATTTTAGGTAATAAGCATCTAGGGTTAACGTGCAGAAAACCCAGGCTTTTACGAGAGCAGAAATCAGTGAAACAGATATTAGAGCTCAAGTCAGATGGGGCTAGCAACAGTAGATGGACCAGGGTGTACATGCACATTTCCAGATATCATCAACAGTAATACAATCAGTGCACGGCAGAGGACAGGGAGATCTCTGCAGTGTTGATTTTTTTTACATTTGAATGTGCATTAGCTGGCAACAAGATCACATTGTACAACAATTTCATCAGGTAACATGAATACAAAGCCGGCGAGAGGTGGTTAGAATAGGATGGAAGGTCAAAAGTCTGTGTAACCAATAGAGAGTCAGAGGCCCGAGTGTGGGAACAAACATAGTCTGTCCCATGGTTGGGTAAACAAGAAAGTTTATTGTCAACAAATCAGGAGTCATGAGGCAAATAGACAAATAGCAAAATGCACAAGAAAAAATATATAACGACTTGGGGCTAGCCATTTTAAGTTCAGAGTCACTCGCCTCCACAGTGCCTGTGTGCTGGAGGCGAGCGAAAGCTCGGGAGAGAGGGGGGAGTGTGGTGGGGGTACCTGTACCAGACAGGGGCAGACGGTGAACAGATCGCCAGGTGGAATCCAAGCAGCAGTGCAGCAGACAATGGGAGTAGGTGTCAAACACACTTGGGAGAAGAATTCATTTCTGGAGGCAGATTTCTTGTAGAAAATGCCAGTAGATGGTCTCTGAACAGCGGGAGGGGGCTTCAAGGCCTCTGGATTTGGGTGGGGTAGCCTGCCATTTGATGGGCTCAAAGGCTTCTACACCTCTCACTTCACACCTCAGTGCTAATTGAAGTTGTATCTGGTGTGTCTGGTCTGTCTCAGTTCCAGGTTGGATTGTGTGTTTGCTAGTATTAATCCTTCCAGGTAATTTTGTTATTAGGTTTTTAATCTTTAATTTAAATGTTTTAAATGTTCAACCCCTTTTTTCCGCCCCAATTTCGTCGCCCCAATCTCATCGCTGCAACTCCCGTACGGACTTGGGAGAGGCGAAGGTCGAGAGCCATGCGTCCTCCGAAACACAACCCAACCTAGCCGCACTGCTTCTTGACACAATGCACATCCAACCCGGAAGCCAGCCGCACCAATGTGTCGGAGGAAACACCGTACACCTGGCGACCTGGTCAGCGTGAACTGCGCCCTGCCCGCCACAGGAGTCGCGAGTGCGCGATGAGATAAAGATATCCCTGTCGGCCAAACCCTCCCTAACTCGGACGACGCTGGGCCAATTGTGAGTCGCCCCATGGGCCTCCCGGTCGCGGCCGGCTGCGACAGAGCCTGGGCTCGAACTCAGAATCTCTAGTGACCACTGCGCCACCCGGGAGGCCCCATTATTAGGTTGTTGGTTTGGAGTTTTGATCTGGAGTGAAGGTTATGCTGTGGAGGGTAACATCTGTATGTCCAGGCCGAAAAATCCAAGTTCATCTAACTCCAAATCAATCTTTTTGTAAAAAAACATGTTGAAAAATGTGAGAGCTCACATGCAGCTGTATCTCCCACTCTAACATGAGCTTACTGAAAACCCACATGTTGCAGTAGGAAATAATATTTGATGTAATTATTATGTTTACTGCATATGTACGTCAGAGGAGGCTGGTGGGAGGAGCTATATATTCTGCAATATATATAATAATATAATATATATACAGTACCTAAATCATAAGAGACTGGTGGGACAAGCTATAGGAGGACAGGCTCATTGTAATGGCTGCAATGGAATTAAGGGAACAGAGTCAAACATGATTTCCATGTGTTTGCTGTTTTTGATACCATCCCACTAATTCCATTCCAGCCATTACAATGATGCCGTCCTCCTATAGCTTGTCCCACCAGTCTCTTATGATTTAGGTACTGTATATATATTGCAGTGAAAAAGTCATTATGGTCATTGATGTTAAGAAGCAAGAGAAGAGGGTTGTTTTAGTGAGGAATGGAGCTGTTCTGACCAGTGCTGGGGAAGATAAGTGATGAGTAATAGCTTTCACAGGTACATAGGCTTCACAGCTCTCCTCTCGCCTCTCTGATAGGTGACAGCTGGTTACTGGAGATTCATTCTGATCATGAGGTCTTTTAATTCCACAATGTGTGTGTGCGTGTGTGCATGTGTGTGTCTGATATGCCTGCAGGAATGACATCTGCTCTTTGCTCAGAGCCCAGTGAGGAGTGGCTAGCCTCATTAGCTTGGCACAGCCCCTCGGCTGCAGACTGACTGGCCACAGCAAGGGAAGAGAGAGCGAGAGAAAACGAGACTCATTCTCTCGTTCCTCACAACACGTTCCATGGCTGAACAAGGCAACTCGTCCCCCTTAATGAATTGGACTGTCCTCTGCTAATAAATGGGGCATGGAGCGGAGGAGAGGAAATTAAGGAAGTGGGGAGGAGAAGTGGGGAGGTGTCGAAAGACATGAAGGATGAAGTAGCTCATATTAGGGGCTATATTACAGGACCCTATTACCTCTCCTGTCTCCACTGGCCACAGCACTAATGAGATAGACTCAGGTGCAGTGTGTGTGCACGTGTGTGCGTGTGTGTGAGTGTGTGCGTGCGTGTGCGTGCGTGTGTGTGTGCGCAATTGGTGCATGTGCTTTACTGTAACTCACATGCCTGCAGATTAGAGTTCACTAAAATGATAGGTGGAGACTGGAGAGCCTTTCAGCTGTTGGAGATGGAGTACTCCACTGTTCCTTTCCCCCCCAAATGACCCCATAATTCCCCAATAACGCCCCTCTAATGCCTCCATAATGCCACTGTTGTATGAGGCTTGAGGATATGCTGTATGGTGACAGACCAGCATGAGAAGACACGTTGAACCCGTGTGTTTGTGTACGTCTGGATTAAAAGCCACCTGGTGTGACCATCTTGTACTGTTGGCAAACAGCCCTAATGCCCAAGAGTGCATGTCATAGCAGTAAGTGTGTGATGTAGTGCTCTTGTAAAAGTTTGGTCATGGTGTATGATGAATGACAGGCGATGAATAATTCAAATCAAATCAAATCATTGGACCTGTTTCTAATGAACCAATGACAGGGGGACATAACAGTAGTAGAGGTTAGCTAGCCAAGCCAGCAGACACTTGTAAACACTCCTGCAAATGCAGATTAGTCCACTGCATGGCATGCTGACATCTGGGCAATCAAGTTGTCACAATGCAACGAGCTAAAATGATCACGCATTTATTTGTATTTATCCTTTATTCATTAAAATCTATTTTACAAGGGAAATCTGTCCTAATTGTTCAGAAATCAAATGTTAGGTGGAACTCTTACGTTTCCTAGTAATCCTAGCTATGGTTTTATGTATTTTCCCCCTATAATTCCTGACATGCTCAGTTGGTGACTGTTACAGGCTTTGGTTATTCCATTTATATTTCGTCGTTAGAGCATTAGTACATGCGGCGCACCAATTGGTGTCATCTCATTAGTCAGAAGGTGTTTCACCTGTGCTGGCCCAGGTGATATTTAGGAGCGGCTGGCCCAGTCCTCCAGCTGTCTTGAGAGATGTGGAGGGTCATCACCTTAAGTTGGCGCTCCATATTTAATTTCTAGAAAAACAATAATTTATCTGATCTTCCCTGTTTTTGTTAGCCTGTTCTTGGGCAAATTTAGTGGGTGCTCATGGTGGGTGTCTTCTCGGTCCCAGTTCTTATTGCCAGTCAACTTTCAGTGGACACCCTCATGAGTGTCTTTCAGAACCACTCCTAAAACCCCACCTGTTTTGTTTAAGTTGTCACTGTTAGTTCCTCCTGTTGAAGTGACAATTTTTGGTTTTCTTGCTGGGGAGAGTAACAGTGATACCCAAACAGAGGCTATTGATCATCTACAAGACCTCTTGTTTGAGGGAGGGAGGGACGAGAGGGGAGGGACGAGAGGGGAGGGAGAGGTGTGCCTCATTAGTCCTGTCATGTTCTGTGACATCGTCTCACGATTCAAGTCAACCTCCTGCTCTGTCTGTCCTCGCTGAGGGTAACGGCGCCGCAGAAAAGGTTTGGTTTTCTCCTAGCAGAACGTCTGACTCGTATACTCCCTTTACTTGAAAGAAAGCAGCAATATTACTATTTGTCCCTCGAGACACCGCAGCAACATATCCAGTATCCACTTCCTCAAAATAGACCGACTTAATCTGAGATAAATCAAGAAATCTGTAGTTCATTTTGACGTTTTTGCCAAGTAGGTCTTATTCGAGCAATTTTAGATCTAGGATGTTTGGTGCAGTATTTCGTAACGTTGGGACTGTAAGGTTCTAGTTGACATTTTGGTGAAAATGAGTTCTTCACGTAGAGTTGCTCTACGTGAAGAGATACTGTATGTTGCACGATTTTTGTAAAAGTTCATTTACGATCTGAAAGTTCTCTCTGCGCAAACACCATTAACTTGTTGCTGTAAGGTTCTATCTGCAATCCAATCCCACAATGCTGGGTTGTCAATCAAAAATAACTATGTAAAGTGATATTCTTATTGAGCCATGAAAGAGGAAGACATCACAAAACAGTCCTGAGATCTGAGACTTGAAAAATACTCATCTCAAAATGATACATCTTGCAGATAGAACCTTATTGTCCCAAATCCTTAAATTACTTTGATTTATTTGTTTATTTTACCACTTTTTCAGAAGAATGGCCATAACTTAAGCTCTATATGGTAGAAACACATGAACACAGGAAACTTGTTTAAAGAGACATTTCTACATTTTTCAACTTCATATTCATCATCTCTAGCATATGTTTTGAACTAAAAAATAATTAGTAGGCAATGCCCTCTCATAATTGGTTAAAATCACATGATGCACACCGAGGATGTCATTGGAAACGCTTATCTCCCTCTATCTTTTTTAGTACAAAATATAATATGAAGAATATGAAGTTGACAAATGGAGAAATTGTCTTTAAATGCCCTTCGGACAGGCATTGCTGTTTTTGTCCTGTTTTATAGCAATACGAAACCCTCCATGGAAAGAGTATTTTACAAAAATGTAAACTTACCACATTTTATCGATTAATAACAAGTAGTTTACTGACTTTGTTTGTCAGAGACCAGAAGAAAATACATCAGTTTGCTCATCTAGTGCTAAGCATTAGCAATGTTGCTAGTTATCCATGGTTGAACAAATGTGTGATGAACATGAATTCATATATTTGAGGATGTGATTAGAAAGAAGGAAGGGTATTCTCTTTATTTAATAATGACATCTATGTACTTATCTATTGAAATAATTGTAACATTCTGTGCCAGATAGAATCTCATGGCTGAACGCAGATTGACATTTCAGAACCGTAAGGTTCTATCTGCCCCCCTAAAAAACAATCACTACAAAACAGTTCTGAGATCTGGGATGGGAAAACCTTGATGCTAAATGTCTCAGAAGTATGCTTTGAGCAGATTAAAGCGTATAGTCCCAACGTCTCGATTTCTCAAGTGGACAAATGTGCATGAAAACGAGTCATCTCTCCTTGAATGAAAACAAACACTAGGAGTAGTACTGTTGACCAATCACTGACGACGGTAAACCTGCCGAAGACCAAACGTCATAACATTTCCTCATAAAAACTGTTTCAGCTGGGAAGCACACGGTAAACTTTAGCCTCCCAATTAGCATTAGCGCCGCATTACGTTCCACAGACAAGCATGGATGCAAAACATATTGCCTAACTGGAGTGTTCCACCAGGCAGGTCAGACATTTCCCCATCCAATGGGAGTGGACCCTCTGCCGGGGCTAATTACATCAAGGCTTCTGCGTGCCCTGCGTGTAAGGCTCCTCGTTTAGAGGAGAAAACATACTAATGGCTCAGGATTCTGCGGTATTGTGCTATGAGTTCTGAGTAGACATTGCCTCTCATATCCTAACCTTGAAGCTGCAATATGTAACCTTTTGGGCAACCTGACCAAATTCACATAGAAAATGGATCTATCTATTCTAGATCTGACATTCTCATTGAAAGCAAGTCTAAGACGCGTTAAATCTGTTCTATGTGCGCTATTTCTCTGCTTCCCGTTCTTAAGTTTAGTTTTTGCTTCTTTTAGTTTCTGTTTTGTACACAAGCTTCAAACAGCCGCGCTACAGACTGCTATATCAGTCAGCTAATACAGGACTATTAAAGACCCAGTGCACTCCTTTTGTGAAGAAAACCCCCAGCATTTAACCCCACAGCTATGCACTATACTTGCTTGTTTTGTCACAAACTGAAATTAGGCAAACAAATAGAATTTTAGCAACCAGGAAATGGCGGATGGATTTCTGCATAGTGTACCTTTACCCATTGGGGTCTAAAATTGTAAACTGACCTTGGATCAGTGTCTCTATCACATGGGCTATTCCAGGAAATATCCTCAGCTCCAGATGTCCATTGGAGATATTGATTCATTACATAGAATGGGCCCTGGCTGTAGGCTTGTGAATCGAGTGCTATATAAGCCTGTACTGGAGCCTTGACTCTGCAGGCAATTAAAGCCCAATCCTGGTTGTGTGTGTGTGTGTGGCTCCGGGTGATTCATCTGTGTCCAGAGGCCAATAGGATAAGAGGATAGGAGGAGGACATGGCCTGGCTTTCTTCTGCTCAGATCATTAACTCCTCAGGGCCAGCAGGGTTAGGTTACCGTACTCCAGCCCTGCCTAGCTACATATCAGCCATACAACATTACAACGCCTGTCTGCATCATTGATCTACATTGAACTGTGCCGATTTTTCATCTTCTTATTCACTGGTACAGTATCACATTCAATGATACTGGTATGATACTTTGTACAATGTGGGATGCACTTCATCTTTACAAAAATGTTTAGTGGAAATGATGCATTGGATCTGCTGTGAACAGAATAGAGAGAAGTGTGTGGAGTACGTCAGTGCGAAAAGAAAGGGGAAGACACGTTTTAAAAGTATATCTTAATATAAACATTTTATTCAGTGCATTTTGTGCAGACAACAAATAATAAACAACTTGGAAGGTAGCAGGCTGAACTGGTTGTTTTTCAGTTGTATCCTGGTAGTTCGGAACACATGATCCAACACGGGGTTAATACACATAGCCTACATCATGCACTATAGCTCTGCAGTCCAGAGTTCCCCGCTGTCTCCCATGCAACAGAGGTTCACCTAAAAAAACGAAGGAAACGAAAGAAGGAAAAAAAAACACGCTTCCCAGTAGCATGTTCCATATGAACAAGGTATGTAGCCGAAGGGAAACTTCGAGTAATTACCCCACAAAAAGGGTCGTCTTTGAACACAACCATGTTTTTGTGCAAGAAAGGGACGTCTTTTTACTTTTACAAACATGACATATCCTATAAAATGTTTAAGCCACCTAAAATTCCACACTATTTTTTAAATTTATTTAGAAAATTGTCACTACGATAAGTTACTCAAACACGAAACAAGTCCTGGGTGGGGGCCATCACCATATCCTTATATGGTGAACTGAATCAGACAGTAAGAGCCAACAAAAGGGGAGGGGGCAAGGCATGACACAAGCACTGGACTGGAGAACAGAACATGGGGACTGAAGACAGAATACAATGTAACACAACAGAAACAAAAGGACATTATACAGTCGATTCAGACCTCAACTCAACCCTAGAGCTCACCAACAATATATAGCCTCTTTCCCTTCAGCAAAAAACACTTTCTAGAACATTGACAAGCATTCCTACTTCTTTTCTTCCTCATTCTCTTTGTTCACTTTTCTTTCTTTCTCTCATCAAAAATGTACAATTTTAAAAATAACTCAACACCTCCAGCTGCGCCTGTATACTGGCTTGGCTCGACTGCTTAAAGGGACAGTCTTTCAGCTCTGTCTTTGGTGTGCTGGAACCCCTTTAACTGTGGAGACGGCTACAAAAACACAAATAGTGAGGAGGGCGAGAGAACAAGAGGGAACAAAACAATCCAAAATAAAAAGCTCTCCGCTAATTTGGAAAATTAGCAAGCAAAGTTGCAAGCTATGGTGTCGTCGCTCAGAGTGCCACACGCTTTTCCCTTTATTTATGTTTTATGCTAGAGAGCTCAAATCTCTTCTGAGCGTGTGCAGGAGAGCTACTGTTATATCTGGCTGCGGTTGCAGCTTCGCTAGGGCTGCCCTCCGTCATGGGGAACGGCTTCGTATTCACAGAAGCATCATGGATGACACACAGAAACAGGGCACTTCTCTACCCACTGCAGCCCCTCACCGGTTGCCCTGACCGCCTGCCTGCCTCTCTACCTACCTGCCTGCCGGGTAGGATATGACCGGGTAGGATATGACCGGGTAGGTGTCTATATGATCAGGACCTATAAGTAAAAGAAGTCGTTATCTGCAGGAAGTAAGAAACGTTAAAAGATTAGCTAACTGGTACACAGTCATTACCACCAGAGAGTCGCCAACAGAAAATGGTGTTCTCAAATGGCGTTTCAAAATAGCCTAGCGTTTTGCAAACAAAGTCCATGGTGTAATTTGGTTGGCTGTTGAGAGATAAAGAAAGCTAGTTTGAATGGAACCTAATTGAGTGTGGTGATTGATTGGTGGTGGTGTTTAGTAGTCGTAAAGTTGTCCTGAACCGCCAATGGTTTTGGAGAGAGAAGTCTGCTTGGAAGTCACACTCTTCTGAAGGTAAGGTGTCTTCTTCTAACGTCAGCCCCGGCCTGCCACGCCACCACCCGGCTACGTGGATTCGTTCTGGCTCACCGTCTTGCCTCCGTTGAGCACGGCCGAGGCGCTCCGGGACTTGGTGGGCGTGCCGCTGCCGGAGCGCGAGAACTCTGTCAGGTCATGGAGGGAGGGTTCCCTGTACATGGCCACTGTGGGACAGACAGACAGGAGAATGGTAAGACACATGGCTGCTAGTATAGATGGAGGTGAGCAGTAGAATAGAATACAAAAGAATACACTGGAATATAATTGTATTGTCCATCTGGAGATTCACGTTCTCCTCTTTGGTTGTATTCCAAGTTGTATTCTATTCTCTTCTATTGCTCAACTCCCTCTGATCCTGTCACTGACGCTCATAACAGAATGTACACCCCTGCCATAAGCACCAAAGAAATATTAGGACAAGTTATTTTTAGAGGGCAGAAAGTACTTATAGACACTGCCTTACATGAGTTATTCAGGAGCTTGTAAAAGTTAAAGCAGTGTTGTCTGCATCGCGGAAACATTTCAGAAGAAACACCAGTCACCTTAGAGGTTCTGATCTCTAGTCTTTAGGAGCCACTCTGAAAACAGCCAGTGTTTTAATGCACGGCCCTCCTGGGGCTTGACATTGCCTTGCTTTTTTTGGTTTTAACAGCAGGCTACACACAAAGCAACAAGTCAATCAATAGTGGACTTAAGCGGGAAGCTGTGTGAAATCGATGCTGGGCTTATTATCCACGGCATTAAGGAACTATAATCAGGAAGGATGACCGGCCCAGCGGTGAGATGGACCCTGACCTCTAGGTCATCCTTCCTTAGTTCATATACGCTTTTACTTTCCTCCAATTATCCCTCCATCTCTCTCTCTACTGTATCTCTCCCTCTTTGACCTAGCACCTTAACACACACACACACACAGATGGGTAAAATTAAAGGCCGTGGGCTGAGATTCGTGGACTGGAACCAGAGCGAAGAGGAGAGGGGGAGCGAGGAGCGGCTGGTGGAGATGGTTGAAATGCAGAGACGGCTCCTTAATTGGTCGGCTGGTATTGCTGCTGCCTCTGGATCTTTATGGGCTGCTGGAACAAATGCTTTTTTCTTTCTCTCTCCCCCTCTTTATTCTCTCTCCCTCTCTTTATTATCTCTCACTCTTTATTCTCTCTCAGCATCCCCTATTGAAGAACTAGATCTGGCATTTGGGTTCTGAGAGAAATGCGCCTTTTTGGCCTGATTTGTAGTTTCGGAATGAAAGCAATGTATTGTATGTTTAACATTTTCTGGGGATGAAAGCGAGCTCCCCTATTTCCTTTATTATGATTACATTATTTAGCCATTTTCGGTTTCTTGACATAAAACAATCTTTTAAAACAACCATGCACAACAACTCCTATTCATTGTCATTCTCAGTGATTCTTCAGTGATCTCAGTGAGCAGAGATGTGGATTTTTAATGAGCTACTGGTCAATTGGTCGGTGGATGAGAGCAGACCAGCCAACCTGGGAGAGAAAGCATCATCGTCATTACAGCTGCCTGTTTGCTGTGCCTTTCTGCCCTTGTGAAAAAGGGGTTGAAAGGGATTCAATGCCCAGTGCATCACTCTCCAATGCCCTCCTGCCCTCATTTAGGCACTCCAACTTATTTTACTTTTTTAACCATGATTTTCAGAACGTACATGAACGGGATAACAATGTATTTGTGATAGTCTCTTTAGTCTGTAAATTGTAACCATAAAAGGAGCTTGGAACTGACAGATCCAAATGACCGAATGACTGATCGTCTGATCAGATTTTTTACAGAAATTGCTAGCCGCTCGGGTGCTCATTTCTCGTCGGTTGAGTAATTTGGGTCGCTAGTGGTTCTTTTACTTTGAGGAGGAATTTTCATCTGAAAGCTCATCCTTTCATCTTGTGGAAGTGGAGTACTGATGCTTTCTCGCGCTCTTTTTTCTCGTTCAGGTAAGCCTGTGTGTTTATCTAGATGAAAGAGGTTTGGCCTTTTTAACATGAACAGATCCATCTATCCAGCACCCAATCATACCCCCTCTTTCCCTCTCCTCCCATGAGGCACCTGGCCTGGTTGGCCAAGACATTAGCGTTAAAAAGCCTAGCTGTCACTGTTCAAAACAGGCAGAACTGTATCATTCCTGCAGCTTTTTGCCATGGACATTGCCAATGCCTTTTCCACTGTCTGGCTCCAGTGAAGTATGAATCGCTTTTGGGAAGCGCTCAATAGCCCCGCCCACACACCATTGCCTCCGAGCAGAACACCCTCCGAGCAGAACACCCAGCGGCAGGGTAGCTGAGAGCAGCCTTTCTCCAGGCAGTAGGGAGATACTACCCACATTGAGGGAGGGGAAGAGAGGGAGAATAGGTAAAGGGAACAGGGACATTTAATTAAAGAGAAGCCTTGTGTTTTTGGGCAGGAAAGTCTCCCATTCATACAAATAACCGCTGCCAAAGCTCAGTGCTCCAGGCTATAGTGAATCACCAATAAACGTTCATTTGCAATGTAATGGCCTTGGGAGAATAATCAAGAAACATACTTTTTTTAAGTAAAGTTTCCTAAGAAACCTATTTTTCTCCATTGTCTTCAAAATCGAGCCAAGCACCGTATAAGCACCGTATAGTTAAAAAGATGGACAGACTCACCTTTCAAAGGCTTGGGAAGGAAGTGGCCTGCTGGCTTGTTCTTCTTCACATGGTTTCCCTTCATTATCTCCCCCTCTTTATTCAGACCAAGGTACCAGCCCCTACCAGACTGCTGCTGTCTGTAGATCATGGAGGAGTAGGTCACGTAGTAGTTCTCAAACACCGACTCTTTGAACTTACACTCCGGGGTGAAGTGTTCCTGAGGAGAGAGAGAGAGAGAGAGGGAGGGAGAGAGAGAAGACATGATGAGCCTTGGAGACGGGCGGGACACTGATGAAGGAGGTTTGAAGAGTCCTTCTCATATCTTGATTTTTAGTAAATGAGAGGCACTGAGATATGAAGCATCATTACTTAAGAACAGGAGTTGAAGGCAAGACTCAAACACACACCCTTGCTCAGAGAGTACACACACTCAAGAGTTGAACAATCCTTATACAGCATCTGACTCAAGACATACAGCTCTCAATGCTTACCAAATTACCACTGTATTTTCAAAAGCTTCTATGTTCATCATTGCAAATAATTAATAGCTTTAAGCCATAGATACAAATTACCATTAATTAAACATAAGATTAAACGTTAATTATAATTTTACTCTGCAGTTTTAATAATGTATGGGACAATTAATAATTACATTTGTTGGAGGATGTTCCCTCTGCAGAGGCTTTGTAATAGACGACATGATTACTATGTATTAGTCAATCCTTCACCAAACTATTGCCCTCTCCCAGCAGTGGGAATCAACAGGTTCAACCGCTTTCCAGTAAACAGGGCATGAACTGTGTGTGTGTGTGTGTGTGTGTGTGTGTGTGTGTGTGTGTGTGTGTGTGTGTCTGTGTGTGTGTGTGTGCGTCCTCACAAGCACACTTGCCTGTGTGTAATGCACTCCGTTTTGCAAACTCGCCTCTATTGTAGTTTTCTATAATATAGGGAGATGGAATTATCTGTTGAGACAACCGCTGTTATACTACCGTACTAAAGCACTGTTCTTCCTGCTTTCTCTGTCGGCTCCTAATTACCTTGCAACTGCTTTCTGCCTGGGAACCATCTATGCATTCAGTCTACAGTGGCAGAAACACCAATAAACTAAACCTGAGGTATTTAAATCTGAGACTTGGTTGGAAGTTATGCTGGTTTCTCACTCTTCTTGAGCCGACATTGCTTATCATGCGCGCTTCTGCCTAATTGATTGATTGATCCTGTCATTTCATTGGCTGACTGTTTCTTTAAATAAGATCTCTTTGTTGTTTGAGGGGGAAGGTGCAGGTAAGAGAGACGTTTCCATGAGGCCGGCTGTTAGTGTGTAACTGGCTGACTAAGTTGAGAGCATACATTCGATTTTTCTTCATTTGAAGTTGAATTAATGTTTAGGTAGTGCTTCCCTTGACCCGGCACCAGAACCTGTTTTTGTTAGTATATTTGATGTTGGTCTCTCCTGTGTGCTCCTTGGCTAGGCTTAATAGCGAAGTCTTGAGGTTTTGATTAACGGTGAAGGAGAAAATAACTTGCAACCGGTTGACTTTATTTTGTCACTTTAAGAACCTGTATGTTTTGCCTCCTGAGTGGAGCAGCGGTCTAAGGCAGGGCTTGAGGCGTCATTATGTGTTTCAGAGGACGCGTGGCTCTCGACCTTCGCCTCGCCCAAGTCCGTGGGGGAGTTGCCGCGATGGGACAAGACTGTAACTACCAATTAGAAGTCACGAAAAAAGGATAAAAAAAAAAAAAGTAACCTGTATGTTCGGCAAATCTTGGGTGTTGTAGGATCGGCTACCCTTAAGGCTCTACTAAATCCGCATCACTGAAGTTCAGCTTTGCAGCGTGATTGAAATTTATTAAAGGCCATGTTCCCGTTTTAGCGGAGACTGCCTTCACGGTAAATGCTGCATATGTCGGCTCAATGGGAAATAACCTTTGCTTTTCTATCGCGGAATCTAATCTTCACAGATTGAATAGAGCCTCTAATTTCTCTCTCGCCTCGCACAACAGGCATGTGGACTCTGGTAAATCAATGACATTGATCAATCACGTAATCACCAGGGAGAAAGGAAAACGTGGAAAAAATATTTTACTACACAGGGTTAAACTATAATGGCAGTCCTATAGCAACTTGGCAAACGCTTTAGAGAGGAGAGAATTGACATGTTTTTCAGACTGGGACAAGCTAGTATTGCTCAGTTGTACCACAGTGGATGTCGGTCATAAAATGGATGATGGGTCCTGGACCACATATACAGTGCCTTGCGAAAGTATTCGGCCTCCTTGAACTTTGCGACCTTTTGCCACATTTCAGGCTTCAAACATAAAGATAAAACTGTATTTTTTTTGTGAAGAATCAACAACAAGTGGGACACAATCATGAAGTGGAACGACATTTATTGGATATTTCAAACTTTTTTAACAAATCAAAAACTGAAAAATTGGGCGTGCAAAATTATTCAGCCCCCTTAAGTTAATACTTTGTAGCGCCACCTTTTGCTGCGATTACAGCTGTAAGTCGCTTGGGGTATGTCTCTATCAGTTTTGCACATTGAGGGACTGACATTTTTTCCCATTCCTCCTTGCAAAACAGCTCGAGCTCAGTGAGGTTGGATGGAGAGCATTTGTGAACAGCAGTTTTCAGTTCTTTCCACAGATTCTCGATTGGATTCAGGTCTGGACTTTGACTTGGCCATTCTAACACCTGGATATGTTTATTTTTTAACCATTCCATTGTAGATTTAGCTTTGTTTTGGATCATTGTCTTGTTGGAAGACAAATCTCCGTCCCAGTCTCAGGTCTTTTGCAGACTCCATCAGGTTTTCTTCCAGAATGGTCCTGTATTTGGCTCCATCCATCTTCCCATCAATTTTAACCATCTTCCCTGTCCCTGCTGAAGAAAAGCAGGCCCAAACCATGATGCTGCCACCACCATGTTTGACAGTGGGGATGGTGTGTTCAGCTGTGTTGCTTTTACGCCAAACATAATGTTTTGCATTGTTGCCAAAAAGTTCAATTTTGGTTTCATCTGACCAGAGCTCCTTCTTCCACATGTTTGGTGTGTCTCCCAGGTGGCTTGTGGCAAACTTTAAACAACAATTTTTATGGATATCTTTAAGAAATGGCTTTCTTCTTGCCACTCTTCCATAAAGGCCAGATTTGTGCAATATATGACTGATTGTTGTCCTATGGACAGAGTCTCCCACCTCAGCTGTAGATCTCTGCAGTTCATCCAGAGTGATCATGGGCCTCTTGGCTGCATCTCTGATCAGTATTCTCCTTGTATGAGCTGAAAGTTTAGAGGGACGACCAGGTCTTGGTAGATTTGCAATGGTCTGATACTCCTTCCATTTCAATATTATCGCTTGCACAGTGCTCCTTGGGATGTTTAAAGCTTGGGAAATCTTTTTGTATCCAAATCCGGCTTTAAACTTCTTCACAACAGTATCTCGGACCTGCCTGGTGTGTTCCTTGTTCTTCATGATGCTCTCTGCGCTTTTAACGGACGTCTGAGACTATCACAGTGCAGGTGCATTTATACGGAGACTTGATTACACACAGGTGGATTGTATTTATCATCATTAGTCATTTAGGTCAACATTGGATCATTCAGAGATCCTCACTGAACTTCTGGAGAGAGTTTGCTGCACTGAAAGTAAAGGGGCTGAATAATTTTGCACGCCCAATTTTTCAGTTTTTGATTTGTTAAAAAAGTTTGAAATATCCAATAAATGTCGTTCCACTTCATGATTGTGTCCCACTTGTTGTTGATTCTTCACAAAAAAATACAGATTTATATCTTTATGTTTGAAGCCTGAAATGTGGCAAAAGGTCGCAAAGTTCAAGGGGGCCGAATACTTTCGCAAGGCACTGTATGTTGTGATCATGACAAACTATCACCAGTGGAGTAAAATTAAAGAAACCTTAAAAGAAAATGACTCAAGTGAAAGTCACCCAGTAAAATACTACTTGAGTAGTCTTAAGAGTATTGGGTTTTAAATATCCTTAAGTATCAAAAGTATAAATCATTTCAAATTCCCGTATATTAAGCAACCCAGATGGCACGATTTTCTGGTTTAATTTATTTACGGATAGCCAGGGGAACACTTCAATAGTCAGATATCAGTTACAAACGAAGCATTTGTGTTTAGTGAGTCTGCCAGATCAGAGGCAACAAGATCCCTCTAAACTTTCAGCTCATACAAGGAGAATACTGATCAGAGATGCAGCCAAGAGGCCCATGATCACTCTGGATGAACTGCAGAGATCTACA
This sequence comes from Oncorhynchus mykiss, assembly GCF_057628025.1. Lineage (NCBI taxonomy): Eukaryota > Metazoa > Chordata > Actinopteri > Salmoniformes > Salmonidae > Oncorhynchus > Oncorhynchus mykiss. The sequence continues at coordinate 29,615,941 of NC_143046.1, forward strand.
GCTGAGGTGGGAGATAAATGTGTGAATTAGACAATTGTCCTGCTAAGCATTCAAAATGTAACGAGTCGTTTTGGGTGTCGGGAAAATGACGCTTTTCCCTGACACCCGAAATAACTTGTTACATTTTGAATGCTTAGCAGGTAAAAAAGTGCATTATTTTCTTTAGGAATGTAGTGAAGTAAAAGTTGTCAAATATACATAGTAAAGTACAGATGCTAAAAAAAAATGACTTAAGTGGTACTTTAAAGTATTTTACACCACTGACTATCAGTCACCCAGTCATCAAGAAAGCCATCAGGCTTTCCCAACACAATACTACTCTCTGGAGAGTTCCCATTCAACATCATTATTCCTCAAAAAGAAGCAGGAGGGAGTGCAACACTAGATGAAATGCACATTTGCGTGTTTGTGTAGTCATACATCCACTCTGGGCTGGAGTCTCTACACATGTATAGTCCACCTACAGTTGAAGAACAACTTTGTGTGTTTGTGTAGTCATACATCCACTCTGGGCTGGAGTCTCTACACATGTATAGTCCACCTACAGTTGAAGAACAACTCTGTGTGTTTGTGTAGTCATACATCCACTCTGGGCTGGAGTCTCTACACATGTATAGTCCACCTACAGTTGAAGAACAACTCTGTGTGTTTGTGTAGTCATACATCCACTCTGGGCTGGAGTCTCTACACATGTATAGTCCACCAACAGTTGAAGAACAACTCTGTGTGTTTGTGTAGTCATACATCCACTCTGGGCTGGAGTCTCTACACATGTATAGTCCACCTACAGTTACAGAACAACTCCGTTCTCGTTGTATTCACCTAACTTTGAATGAGGACTCAACTCTTTTGCCAGTTCACTTCACCTATTTTGTGGCTGGAGTCCTCTTTGCGTTCACATTGCTATGTTTAGAAAGGAACCAATATCTTTTTCCAACATTCAGCATTGATGTAGCGTTGTGCTAGCATTGATTTTGTGGTTAGTGTTATCTGAAATTCTTGGGACGTCCCTACCCTGACTCCTAACCTTAACCCCTACCCTTACCTTAACCTAAACTTAACCCTTACCTTTACCATTTTAAATGTCAACTTCAATGTGTAATGTCAGAGTTGGGACATCACAAGGATCCCGTCCCGGATAGCAATGACCTTGATTTTGTACCCTATGTTGTGATTCTCACCAAATATGTTGTCTTCTCACACCATTCAAACCCCACAATCAATAAACAGCTTATGAAGCTATCTTAGCTTATAGATCAACATATTGCAAACAAATAATCTGAACATCATGTCAGTACAAAACTATATATTTGAATCTGTGCATCCTTGACAATCTCTAATCAATATCCATAAACAGCACACGTTCTTTTCCCACGAACCTGCACATCATCTTCTCTCACCAATGTGAGGGGTTATGGCAGGGGAAATGGTGTTGCAGTAGTCTACTGTGTGGTGTGGGAATAATGACACGCGAACGTGGAGAGCTTTGTGTTCACATTGCCCTTTTGAGACTACCTCTCAAAATGGTCTCAGTTCGGTTCGCTTCCAGGGCTCTTTTGAGGGTTCTGAGCTCCTTTGGAGTGTTCACACTCCACCCCCAAAAATGAAGGGAACCACCCTGAGTTCACAAATTGTCTGAAATGGACCAAGTGTGAATACACCTTCAGTGTAGATAAATATTCTCAGCTCATCTCTCATCCTCCCTTGTCCCTGTCACTCCCAGAGCCAGTCCTGGCCCAGACCGTGGTGACAGGAACACTGCTGTTGTCAGACAGCGCCGGTGACATGGCACCTCCATGGAGACTTCCTGTCAGCTCAACCCTGGCACACCGCTAAGCTACCATGACACCGAAGGAGAACACTGGAAGGGCCCTATTCATACTTAGGAAATGTACACTTTCCTACGTACTTCTCAGTAGTTGGTATTCAGCCAGGCTTCCCCCCAAAATTGACAAAATTAATAAAATAATACATTTTTATTTCACCTTTATTTAATCAGGTAGGCTAGTTGAGAACAAGTTATCATTTACAACTGCGACCTGGCCAAGATAAAGCATAGCAGTGTGAACAGACAACACAGAGTTGCACATGGAGTAAACAATTAACAAGTCAATAACACAGAAAAAAAGGCTATATACATTGTGTGCAAAAGGCATGAGGAGGTAGGCGAATAATTACAATTTAGCAGATTGACACTGGAGTGATAAATGATCAGATGGTCATGTACAGGTAGAGATACTGGTGTGCAAAAGAGCAGAAAAGTAAATAAATATAAACAGTATGGGGATGAGGTAGGTAAATTGGGTGGGCTATTTACCGATAGACTATGTACAGCTGCAGCGATAGCAGATGTTTGAAGTTGGTGAGGGAGATAAGTCTCCAACTTCAGCGATTTTTGCAATTCGCTCCAGTCACAGGCAGCAGAGAACTGGAGCGAAAGGCGGCCAAATGAGGTGATGAGGGATGAGGGATTAGGGATGATCAGTGAGATACACCTGCTGGAGCGCGTGCTACGGGTGGATGTTGCCATCGTGACCAGTGAACTGAGATAAGGCGGAGCTTTACCTAACATGGACTTGTAGATGACCTGGAGCCAGTGGGTCTGGCGACGAATATGTAGCGAGGGCCAGCCGACTAGAGCATACAGGTCGCAGTGGTGGGTGGTATAAGGTGCTTTAGTAACAAAACGGATGGCACTGTGATAAAATGCATCCAGTTTGCTGAGTAGAGTATTGGAAGCTATTTTGTAGATGACATCGCCGAAGTCGAGGATCGGTAGGATAGTCAGTTTTACTAGGGTATTTGATTTTAGATTGGAGATGTTTGATATGAGTCTGGAAGGAGAGTTTACAGTCTAGCCAGACACCTAGGTACTTATAGATGTCCACATATTCTAGGTTGGAACCATCCAGGGTGGTGATGCTAGTCGGGTGTGCGGGTGCAGGCAGCGAACGGTTGAAAATGCATGCATTTGGTTTTACTAGCGTTTAAGAGCAGTTGGAGGCCACGGAAGGAGTGTTGTATGGCGTTGAAGCTCGTTTGGAGGTTACATAGCACAGTGTCCAAGGAAGGGCCGGAAGTATACAGAATGGTGTCGTCTGTGTAGAGGTGGATCAGGGAATCGCCCGCAGCAAGAGCAACATCATTGATATATACAGAGAAAAGAGTCGGCCGAAGAATTGAACCCTGTGGCACCCCCATAGAGACTGCCAGAGGACCGGACAACATGCCCTCCGATTTGACACACTTAACTCTGTCTGCAAAGTAGTTGGTGAACCAGGCAAGGCAGTCATTAGAAAAACCGAGGCTACTGAGTCTGCCGATAAGAATATGGTGATTGACAGTCAAAAGCCTTGGCAAGGTCTATGAAGACGGCTGCACAGTACTGTCTTTTATCGATGGCGGTTATGATATCGTTTAGTACCTTGAGCGTGGCTGAGGTGCACCCGCGACCGGCTCGGAAACCAGATTGCACAGCGGAGAAGGTACGGTGGGATTCAAGATGGTCAGTGACCTGTTTGTTGACTTGGCTTTCGAAGACCTTAGATAGGCAGTGCAGGATGGATATAGGTCTGTAACAGTTTGGGTCCAGGGTGTCTCCCCCTTTGAAGAGGGGGATGACTGCGGCAGCTTTCCAATCCTTGGGGATCTCAGACGATATGAAAGAGAGGTTGAACAGGCTGGTAATAGGGGTTGCGACAATGGCGGCGGATAGTTTCAGAAATAGAGGGTCTAAATTGTCAAGCCCAGCTGATTTGCGCATGAATAAATGTAATTCAACCACTGAAAACCCTCCCACTTGCTGGCTGACAGATTTTCTCGTAGGGTTTCAGTAAAGGTATCTAAAGCCATCCCTTTAGAGTTGGTGTACCTTTTCATTTGAATGGGAATTTTCTCGACAGACAATAAAGAACGGTTCAGAATACTAGGGATCAATTAAAGAACGGTTCAGAATACTAGGGATCAATTAAAGAACGGTTCAGAATACTAGGGATCAATTAAAGAAAGCCATGTTAATATTTGTAAAAAAGCTTTGCAACAATTTGGTAGATTTAAAAATACTATTTAGGGTTATCAAAGTACTCATGAATAATAATTTTAAAAAACTAGAAAAATTGGAAGGTGAGAGTAGTTTACAATAGGGGTTGAACAGTATTCCTATAAATCTGTCCTAATAATCCTCACTAATCATGGAACTGTGATGACAACGGACCAGTCGTTTTGAACCGTGCTCCAGGCTCCAGGTTTAAACTGCGGCTGTGCATATGGCCTGAGTTCCATAATGATACAAAAAGGCTACCTGCCACAAATGACTGCACAACTTGTAATACGTTGGCCTAATATGATGCACTATTGCTAGCGATCCTCCAGAACAACCACACGAATGTGACTGAGGTAAGGAAGTTAAACTAACGATGTAATGGAATGACGCAAAATGTAAGGAAACTAACGCTAAAGTGACAGTTCTGAATGCATGCGGGTATTACTAACGGTGGCTATACAGTGAAGGCTGGGCAAATCATTTCAACTTTATAGAAATCATAAATCAACTCGGTAGGTTTGGCACTATACTGTGATTTGCGCATGTCTACAGAAGCTTGAGTCTCCAAATTACACCCCTGCAGGTTTCACCCCCCTCGTGTTCGTGTCGTGGATGAGATCTTGGTGGGCTATACTCGGCCTTGTCTCAGGGTAGTAGGTTGGTGGTTGAAAATATCCATCTAGTGGTGTGGGGGCTGGACTTTGGCAAAGTGGGTGGGGTTATATCCTGCCTGGTCGGACGGGGCCACAGTGTCTCCTGACCCCTCTGGAGCATTTCTCCTGTCTTACCCGGTGTCCTGTGTGAATTTAAGTATGCTCCCTCTAATTCTCTCTCTCTGTCTCTCTCTTTCTCTCTTCTCTCTAACGACCTGAGCACTAGGACCTTGCCTCAGGACTACCTGGCCTGATGACTTCTTGCTGTCCCCAGTTCTCCTGGTCGTGCTGCTGCTCCAGTTTCAACTGTTCTGCCTGCGGCTTAGGAACCCTGACCTGTTCATTGTCCCGGACCTGCTGTTTTAGACTCTCTCCAACTGAGGCGGTAGGGTAGCCTTGTGGTTAGAGCGTTGGACTAGTAACCGGAAGGTTGCAAGTTCAAACCCCCGAGCTGACAAGGTACACTGTCGTTCTGCCTCTGAACAGGCAGTTAACCTACTCCAGGCCTCTTAACTGACTTGCCTAGTTAAATAAAGGTAAAAGACAACTCCTGAGGTGCTGACCTGTTACACCCTCTACAACCACTGTGATTATTATTATTTAACCCTGCTGGTCATCTATGAACGTTTGAACATCTTGGCCATGTACTGTTATAATCTCCACCAGGCACAGCCAAAAGAGGACTGGCTTCCCTTCAGAGCCTGGTTCCTCTCTAGGTTTCTTCCTAGGTTCCTGCCTTTCTAGGGAGTTTTTCCTAGCCACCGTGTTTCTGCATTGCTTGCTGTTTGGGGTTTTAGGCTGGGTTTCTGTATAACACTTTGTGATATCGGCCGATGTAAAAAGGGCATAATAAATACATTTGATTGATAAGGCCAGCATTTCCTAAACTTCACAGTAGAAAAGGTGATGTGCTGCAGTTTACTGTCATATTACCGGTTTCACATTTGTCTCCAGCGATCATAAGGTAAAATCAATCTAAAACAATTGTCATTTACATTTACAATCCCCTTATCCAAACGGCTAACTCAGTCATCTAGGTTTGTGGCTATACTGTCATTTGCAACGCAATATTAGGAAGGTGTTCCTATGGTTTGGCATACTCAGTGTATGTCGGTATCTAGTTGCTTGACAAAGTCCTAAAATTTCAGAAGGATAAAAAAAATAGTTTTGGAAATCGTGACGTTTTTGACCCTTTGGCGTCAAAATGACCCCCCTTGCTGGTGCTTTTTTTAAAAAGTGTCCTAGTTGTATATGTATATGCATGCAGGCTGCTAAATATATGTTGTTGTTAACCTGGTCATCAACAGTCTACTCTAACAAACGCCAAGGAAATGAAGGACCGTTAGGGGAGGGGTCGTGTCTGCTGCAGTCAGTTCTGCCTTTGATGACAGACAGAGCCCGAGCTAGCCCCCAGGGTGTACTGTCTCTCTATGTCTGTGTCTGAACCAAATGACAGATGAAGAAGTCTTTGACTGTTCTGACTTCTGAGAAGCAGGGTAACTGAGACTCCTTCCCTCTGTAAGGAGTACAGTTCTCAACCATTCTCCCAGAAAATGCTCTTCACAGTTTAAAAAGATTCAGAGATGGGGTTTTCCACTTATATAACTGTTCCGTTAGCGCGCGACCATGGCTAATGCTTTGGTTTGAAGGTCAGATAAAACCAATTAAACCCTCGTACTGAAATGCAAATCTGCTTTAGGAGAGAGGGATCGGATTAAACTCGTTTGAGTTCTATCTGGTGAAAGGTAATTCATTATAATTGCATTAATGAAATCAACAAAAACAGTGCAGGGGAGGCGGCAAACGAAGAGGATGCTGAAATGGACTGTTATTTTCCCAAAATACTAAACTGGGTTGAATGTTTAAATGCAACACATTTAAAACCTGGGACAACAACATCCTGAAAACAAGTGTCAACAGCCTAAAGAGCCATTAATGGTGATCTTTCTCCTAATGCTGTGCGCTTTATTTCCCTGTGCTTTGGCCATGCATCAGCCTGCCTCTCTCTGACCGCCAAGCCCAGGCATTTGTCTAGCCGTGAGGAGGCAGAGAGCAGTTAGTTTAAAGGTAGTAAGTTAGCGCAATACATCTGCTCTTGTTCTCTATTTTTCTGTATGTTTTCCTCTCTCCCTCATTGCTCTTCAACCCTTTCTCTCGAGTCCCCCCATTCTCCATTACTCACTCCCCCAATCTCTCTTCCCGCTCTCCTGCCCTTCCTCCCACATCTCCCTCTCTCTGTGATTACCATGGCGAGCAAACAGCGTATCGAGCATGGAGAGGCGAGGCAGTATTCATTCCTGTGCCGTGCTCTAACAGCTTGGTGGGAAAACGATGGGCTGCTCAGCTTTTGATCCAGGAGTCCTGTTCTACCTCCATTAATGAGCTTATGTGGATTTGGCTCGCTGCAGTCACCCTGGAGTGGAGTGAATGGCTATGGATGACAGGCGCATGCAGATAGACACAGACACATTGAGAGCCAAATGGAAGCGATTGCCAGCCTCGCCTTATTGAACTAGATTGGGTCTATGGAGGACAGAGACACTTTTAGAGCCAAGATGGAAGGGATTTCCAGAAACCCCTGTTCTATTCTAAGGAAGACAGAAGAATCTGACACAAGGAGGAGCCAAGATGGAGGGAAACCCTAGTCCTATTCTATTAGAGTCTCTTTGACAGAGGAGGCTGGATCCACATGACTCCAGTGGCTGCATCAGTTTCTCCCTCAGTCAATAGTAATGGCTAGTGTTCAGTAAAACCCACGGTGCGGTGAAAAAAGGCCAACACCATTTTAATCACGACTATCCAGAGCTAGACGGAGCAAAACACATCTCGGCAAATTGGTGCGGGGGAACATTATTTTAGATAGAAAGAAAAAAACGAGAGAGGAGAGAAAAAGCTATCTGCATGGAAATGATATGCCCTCCTCTCCTCCTCCTCCTCTCCTCCCCAAGCCTGGCTGTCTATGACTGGTGGTTTGGGTACACAGACTTAAAATTATCCCATTAGAATACATGGCTTTACTTGGAGCACAGGACAATGCAGAGAGGGACAGCAGTGAGCTGATGACTCCCCCTGTTGAAATGCTGCACAGCTGGAAGCCTTCACACACATCAAGGGGCTGAGAGCAGAGAGATATGCTTCTAGTATAGGCAGCTATTATTATAGTGTACTGTGCCGACAGTAACAATATCATTCTGTAACGACCTACAGTATTAAAGCCCATATCACATGGAAAATCAATGAGGCTAAATGTGACCAATGAGATTAAAGATAAGAGTCATTTTTTTTGGAGTGTGTCATGTTGCCATGGCTGGAAATCAATCTTAGCTACATGTCAAAGCTGTGATTAAAAGGGGGTGTGAGAGAGAGTACACACACACACCCTTACTGTGTACCCCTCTCACCGCCCCCTATCACCGTAGCTATGTTGTGTATTGCAGTCAATGAGTCATGTTGGTGGGAGCTTTATGATCCATATCTTATTTGGTTTTATTGTGACTACAACATAGGGAAACCCCACGGTCTCACCCCTCTCCTCTCCTCCCTGTCACCATCCCCACCCCTGCCTCACTGTACCTCCCCTCCCACATAGGGTATCCCCTGCCTCGGCGGTAACTGAGTGAGTGTGTGTGTGTAAACGTGTTAGACAGAGAGTGAACAAGGGAGGTGGGTAAGGGAGTATGTATAGAGGAACACATGCAAGAGATGGTTGTTGTAATGTGTTTGTTTATGTGTGTGAGAGAGGGAGATAAGCTCACCCCCTCACTCTTCTTCACTGTTCTATCTTCCCCTCTGTCCCCATATATCTCTCAACCTCATCATTTTGTCAGGCACTCTCTCAGCCTCCTTTAATCATATCGATCACTCTCTCCGTTCCTACATCCATCTATTTTAAAGTACATATCCCATTCCTTTAAGAGGTGTCCTTTATGCTCACTGATTCACTTTAACCCTCTCTCCACAGACATGTATACAGCACCTTCAGTGTCTTTCACCATAAACCCTGCTTACATACATACAGACTTTTACATTTTAGTCATTTAGCAGACGCTCTTACCAAGAGCTAAGTGCACATTGGAAGACGTTTCACCGAGTTGGCTCGGGGATTCGAACCAGCGACCTATCGGTTACTGGCCCAACGCTCTTAACCACTAGGCTACCTGCCACACATACTGTACACACATACTCCTCTTCGTCAGGCATCACAGACAGTTCTCTAGAACCTGGGGGGGGTTCAGATTTACAGCAGTGGAGGGATATCCCAGTGCAGTTTAGCGATAGCGCCTTAACACTTTACGACCCAATAGCTTCAGCAATGGGGGCAATGTTTACAGGCTGACACAAGCACTGAGTGTGACGTGCTGCATGAGGTTTCCCCAGCTCATCTGTGATATCAACACACACACAGACATAAAACAATACAAGCACTACAACACAATACTACAGCCCTGTGAGTTTTATAGAGTGTAATGCATATTCAATGCCTTGCTGTAGCCGTGCCAAGAAAGAAAACACAATCAATTACCATTTACCCTGAAATTGCAATCAAATGAATGCACAGTTGTAATTAAAACCCAATAATGTTCCCCCGAGGCGCGGCAGTGGAACAAGAAATAAAGGCATAATGGATCTGATCTTCTCTGTAAGAGTATTGGCGCCACTCTTCGCGCCCGAGCACAAATCGATGCTGCCAGTCCTGTGCCTGCGCCCAGTGCCCATATTCTACTAACTGAAACGACACCAATAGAATCAAGGCCGAGCCGTGTGCTGGTGTCTTTACAGCAGTGTCAAAGCCTGGGAGACTCACAAAGATTATGGCGCCGCCACCGCTCACTATCCTCTCTCCCAAACAAATCTGTCTAAATGCCTTCCCTTTTCAATGGCCTCACTATTTTACTATTTAGTCACTGAGTGGCAGTGGAATAAAAAACACTTTTTTTTATCCCCAGATAAAAAGAACATTTACAATGTGTTAATTTGTTCGGAATAGATTTGGAGGCTCTAAGCTGGTGGAAAAGCTTTTGCAAATACAAAATACAAACACACACTCATACAGGCACAAAACACACACTATGGCTGGTTAATGACCCTCGAGAGGATCCCTGCGATAGGGACAGCTATTTTGCAGAGTTATTGTGCTTCTGGGTGGAAAAACAGGGGTGCATATTTCATAACCTTTTTCCACCATGCAAACACACATACTCAAACATACCCACAGGGACAGAAGAAGAACAGCATTAAAAGCAGTACAACTTCACACCTTTTAACCTTTAACCAAATTATTTTCATACACTGTTACACAACCTCCGTACATTATGTAAGATCTGCACAATTCGAACATGATAATTTGGAAACCCAAACTACAATGTTTCCATTCCTTTTATATGTTATTGTCTCCATGCCCACTAGTCCCCCCCCCCCCCTAGACTCAGACTGGAACCCTGGTGACAGACTCTACTCCCAGTGACCCACAGATAAATAAATGACCAAACTTCAAAGGCACCTTTGGAGAAATACCATAGACACTATTTAGACTAGCTTGTAAGGAGGGTGCGTGTTGGTGGCAGGGAAGTCAGGTGCAGGAGAACGAACTTGGTATAAATGGAGTTGTTTAATAAATGCTGACAGACCTCCAAAATGTACAAAATAACAAAGTGGGTACAAAACCCGTCGCCTCACCAACACTAAATAGAACATCACAGACAAAAAAAACAATCTCCGACAAGGACATGAGGGGAAACAGAGGGTTAAATACACAACATGTAATTGATGAGATTGGAACCAGGTGTGAAGGAAGCCAAGACAAAACCAATGGGAAATCAAAAATGGATCAGTGATGGCTAGAAGGTCGATGACGTCGACCGCCGAACACCGCCTGAAAAAGGAGAGGGACCGACTTCGGCGGAAGTCGTGACAGTACCCCCTCCCTGACGTGCGGCCCCAGCAGGGCATCAGCGCCGACCTCGGGGACGACCCGGAGGGCAGGGCGCAGCGCCATCTGGATGGAGACAGTGGAAATCTCGCAGCATGGAAGGATCCAACACATCCTCCACCGGAACCCAGCATCTCTCCTCCGGACCATACCCCTCCCAGTCCACGAGGTACTGAAGGCCCCTTGCCCGACGTCTCGAATCCAGTATGGAATGAACGGAGAAGGTTTCGGGTCGAGAGCCAGACCCTGTCCCCCGTTGCGAACACCGGTGCCTCACTGCGGTGACGGTCTGCACCAACTTTCTGGCACAGTACAACGAGCTGAAGGTGGACATGGACGGCATCCCATGTTTCTTCCGCATGCCGGAACCAGTCGTCCATCGCAGGAGCCTCGGTCTGACTCTGATGCCAAGGAGCCAGAACTGGCTGATACCCCAATACACACTGGAAGGGAGAGAGGTTAGTGGAGGAGTGGCGGAGTGAGTTCTGGGCCATCTCTGCCCAGGGTACGAATGCCGCCCATTCCCCCGGCCGATCCTGGCAATAAGACCTCAGAAACCTACCCACATCCTGGTTAACTCTCCACCTGCTCGTTACTCTCGGGGTGAAAACCTGAGGTAAGGCTGACTGAGACCCCCAGACGTTCCATGAACGCGTTCCAGACCCTTGACGTGAACTGGGGACCCCGATCAGACACTATATCCTCAGGCACCCCGTAGTGCCGGAAGACGTGTGTAAACAGGGCCTCTGCAGTCTGTAGGGCCGTAGGGAGACCGGGCAGAGGGAGCAGAAGACAGGACTTAGAAAAATGATCCATAACGACCAGGATCGGGGTGTTACCCTGTGAAGGTGGAAGATCGGTTATGAAATCCACTGACAGGTGCGACCACGGCCGTTGTGGAACAGGTAAGGGTTGTAACTTATCTCTGGGCAGGAGTCTAGGAGCCTTGCACTGGGCACACACCGAGCAGGAGGAAACATAAACCCTCACGTTCTTAGCTAAAGTGGACCACCAGTACTTCCCACTAAGACAACGCACCGTCCGACCGATCCCAGGATGACCAGAGGAGGGTGACGTGTGGGCCCAACAGATCAGCCGGTCACAGACAGCAGACCGAAAGTACAGATGCCCAGCTGGACACTGAGGGGTGCGGGCTCTTCACGTGACGCCCGTTAAATGTCCGCGTCCAGCTCCCACACTACCGGCGCCACCAAACAAGAGGCGGGGCCGCTCCTCTGTGTCATACAGCCGGGACAATGCGTCTGCCTTAAGGTTCTGGGAGCCTGGTCTGTAAGAAAGGCTAAACACAATACGGGTGAAAAGCATGGCCAACCTTGCTTGGCGAGGGTTCAGTCTCCTCTCCATCTCCACCCGACATGGAAATGGAATACCCTAGGAAGGAGACGGACTGTTGGAAGAACAGGCATTTCTCAGCCTTGACGTACAGGTCATGCTCCAACAGGCGACCAAGCACTTTGCGCACCAGGGACACATGCTCGGCGCGTGTAGCGGAGTATATATACACCACTACACCCTGCCCATACAGGTCCCTGAAAATCTCGTCTACAAAAGCTTGGAAGACTGATGGCGCATTCATCAACCCATACGGCATGACGGGGTACTCATACTACCCAGAAGGGGTACTGAAAGCCGCCTTCCACTCGTCTCCCTCTCGGATCCGCACCAGATTGTAAGCGCTCCTGAGATCTAGTTTGGTGAAGAAGCGCACCCCGTGCATTGACTCTATCGCTGTGGCTATGAGCGGTAGCGGGTAACTATACCTCACCGTGATCTGATTTAGACCCCGGTAGTCAATACACGGATGCAGACCTCCCTCCTTCTTCTTCACAAAAAAGAAACTTGAGGAGACGGGTGATGTGGAGGACCGAATGTACCCCTGACGCAGGGATTCGGAGACATATGTTTCCATAGTCTCCGTCTCCGCCTGTGAGAGAGGATACACGTGACTTCTGGGAAGTGCAGCATCTACCAGGAGATCTATCGCACAATCGCCCCGTCGATGAGGTGGTAATTGAGTTGCCTTCTTTTTAGAGAAGGTGAGAGCCAAATCGGCATATTCAGGGGGAATGCGCACGGTGGAGACCTGGTCTGGACTCTCCAGCGTAGTAGCACCAACGGAAACCCCTAAACACCTACCTGAGCACTATCGCGACCACCCTGTGAGAGTCCTCTGTGGCCAATAGTGGGGTTATGACAAGCTAACCAGGGTAGGCCTAGCACCACGGGAAACGCACGAGAGTCAATAAGGAAAATAAGTTTTCTCCGTGTGACCCCCCTGCATCACCATGCCCAGAGGAGCGGTGACATCCCTAATTAACCCTGACTCTAATGGTCGACTATCTAAGGTGTGAGCGGTGAAGGGCACATCCACGTGAACAATGGGGATCCCTAAACTATGAGCTAACGCTCTATCAATGAAATTCCCAGCGCCTGTATCTACGAGTGCCTTATGCTGGAAATGTGGGGAAAACTCAGGAAAAGTGACAGACACAAACATATGTGCATTGGACTCTGGGTGAGAATGGTGCCAGCTCACCTGGGGTGATGCCAGAGCGCCCTGCCTGCTGCCTCGATTCCAAGAGGAACCAACTCGGCACCGACCAGTAATGTGACCTCTGCGGCCACAGTCTCCTTGCGCACTGCCCCTCCCAGCTCCATGGGTATCGGAGAGGGGGTGCGGGAGGATGGAACCACCAGACCCCGATCTGGACGTCCGCGAGTAGCCAGCAGGTTGTCCAGCCGGATAGACAGGTCCACTAGCTGGTCGAAAGTGAGGGTGGTGCCTCTGCAGGCCAGCTCCCGCCGTACATCCTCACGCAGACTGCAGCAGTAGTGGTCGATCAGGGCCCTGTTGTTCCATCCCGTGCCGGCAGCCAGGGTTCTAAACTCTAGGGAAAACTCCTGGACGCTCCTCGTCTCCTGCCTCAGATGGTAGAGGCGCTCACCTGCCGCTCTGCCCTCGGGTGGGTGGTCGAAGACTGCCCGGACAAGGCGGGTGAACTCCTCAAAATGGTCCAACGCCGCATCTCCCTCACTCCACACGGCGTTGGCCCACTCAAGGGCTTTCCCGGTGAGGCACGAGACGAGAGCGGACACCCTCTCATGGTCCGGGGGAGCTGGGTGGACCGTGGCCAGATAGAGGTTTAGTTGAAGGAGGAACCCCTGGCAGTTGGCAGCACTCCTGTCGTACTCCTGTGGCAAGGAGAGATGGATTCCACTGGGTTCAGGAGGGAAAGGGGCGCTCAGAAGAGACCCCGGTTGTGCTGGTGGAGGCGCTGGAAGAACTCCCTGTCTCTCCCTGCGGTCCATTGTCTGGACAACGCGATCCATGGCGGCACCCAGATGGTGAAGCATAACCACATGCTCCTGGACGCGCTCCTCCATTCTGTAAGGGGTGTGTGTTGGTGGAAGGGAA
>NC_143046.1:29635000-29690000 GCF_057628025.1 Oncorhynchus mykiss
TTTTTCACATTTTGTTACGTTACAGCCTTATTCTAAGGATTAAATCGTTTTTTTCATCATCACACAATGCCCCATAATGCATTGTACATCACACATCCCTCCTGGTGTGACCATGTGGGCTATCTGTCACTCAGTGTGTGTGTGTGTGTGTGTGTTTGCGCGCATGTGTCTGCGTGTGTTCGTGACTGCTCGTGCACGCTCCCCTCCTCTCAGGGTTCATGGGCATCCTTGTCATTCTCCCCAGTCACGGCCAGTCCGCCACCCTGTGCTACGATGGTGACATTTTGTGAGGAGGCAGAGGGAAAGGGATATTTTTTGGGCTGCATGGGAACTGAAGTATTCATAACTTTGCACATTTAATCAAAGATGTGGAGCCTTGCTGCCAGAGCCATATATTTCAATGGCCTCCTGTTTATAAATCCTTCAGCTTTTTAATGGCACTGAATTATATCAGATATGCCTGATATAATTAGGTTAGATAGGTAGATATAGGTATTATACCTAAATAGAATGGAAGAGAGTAGAGACAAGGATGTTTGAATTATACTTTTTACTTTTTACTCTCTCTCTCTCTCTCTCTCTCTCTCGCGCTCTCTCTCGCTCTCTCTCGCTCTCTCTGCTCCATGCAGCCCACATACTGCATCTGTTTCTTCCAGCTGTTCATGTCACCATAGTAATGCGGACTGCTGCCAGAGCAGCGGCATTTCAGCTCCGTACAGCCCAGAAGGTCAGACGCAGGCATGGGGTGTGGGGGCAGGGACAAGGGCACAGGGCCGAACCACCCCAACACACACACATAAACAAAGAAACAAACACACTCTTCTCCACCACCACCCTCATCACTACCAGTGCGCACACACACTCACATACTCGCGCACACATTAGCAGGCATACACACTCATCACCCCCGCCACCACAAATCATGCTGCCAGCCAGGCCCCATGCTAACACACCCACTCTAGCCACCTGGTGTGAGAGGCAGGGCTGGGCACAGATGGTAAACAACTGGGGACACCTGTTAGGAAACATGTCATTATGGTGAGAGCTCAGTATTCCACATGCACTGTGATCATGATGTAGCATTGACTTTGCACCGCAAATGGGTATGTGGCTGTGCCAGAAAGTAACAGGGAGGAAGGAAGGAAGCAATATTCCTTGTAGGTAGCTCTTAATGATTGTGAGGTTAGGAAAGATGTGAGACACCAGGGAGAGCAGGAGAGGTTAGCCCTGTGTGTGTGTGTGTGTTGAGAACACACACATTGAGAACACACACACACAGAAGAAGGTTGGAGAGACTTACTGATGTGTACAGGAAGCCCTCGCTGTTCATGGCCAGGTAGAGCTTGGTCTGAACTCCCTGGATGGCCACCACTCGAAGCCCCACTGGAATGAGGTTGAATATGGCTGGGGAGGAGAAAGAGAGAGTTACTCACAATCCTGTCAACAAATGGAGAGGAAAAAACATGTCTAATATCTTGTGAAGAAGAGAGTACGCACACTGTTTATCCACCAGTAAATAGAATTTAGTGAAGCCATGCCTCGGTCTGAGTTTTCCTGCTTGAGGGGGCATCTAGGGTGACTAAACACGAGCAGGTAGCAACTCCCGTACTGACTCGGTAGAGGCGAAGGTCGAGAGCCGTACGTCCTCCGAAACACAACCACGCCAAGCCTCACTGCTTCTTGACACAATGTCCACTTAACCCGGGAGCCAGCCACACCACTCTGTCGGAGGAAAGACCGTACACCTGGCGATCGTGTCAGCGTGCACTGTGCCCGGCCCACCACAGGAGTCACTAGAGTGCGATGGGACAAGGACATCCCAGCCGGCCAAGCCCTCCCTTAACCCGGATGATGCTGGGCCAATTGTGCGTCGCCCATGGGTCTACTGTCCACGGCCGGCTGTAAAACAGCCCGGCATCGAACCAGGATCTGTGGTAATGCAGCTAGCATTGCGGTGCAGTGCATTAGACCGATGCGCCACTCAGGAGGCCCCCAGGAGCAGAGCTAATCTAAGTAGAGAATGATACATTAAGCTAAGACTTCTGCCCGCACTATCCCTGCCAACCACATCCTTTCACTCTACCCCAGTCTCCTCTACGGAGTTAGCTACAGTACTGCTTAGCTTAGCAGGCTGAACAGAGACCTCTTTCCACCTGGCTCTACCCTCATATGCCAAACCGCTCACACCTTTATCCTACTGTCACTGTGCTAGCCAAAAGCTGACAATCTCCCCTGGCCACAATCTCCCCTGCATTCATACGCTAAGGGAGAGAGAGGCCCGCCACCACAGAGGTCTGCTCCTGAACTCCGGAACAGAGAGGAGGTTTTCATAGCGTGAGCAGTGGTCGAGAGAGGCAAATGATGTAGCCTTAAAGAGGTTAAATAATGCTACAAATGAATAAATAAACATTGCTCACGCTCACTGAAAAAAGGCAAACAGAGACAGTGATTTGTGCTCTTTCTCTCAAAGTTAAGCTGTTATTGTAACTACTGCCGTTATGTCCTATTGTAACTGTAAAGATGTTATTGTAACTACTGCCGTTATGTCCTATTGTAACTATAAAGCTGTTATTGTAACTACTGCCGTTATGTCCCATTGTAACTGCAAAGCTGTTATTGTAGCTACTGCCGTTATGTCCTATTGTAACTGTAAATATGTTATTGTAGCTACTACCGTTATGTCCTATAGTAACTGTAAAGCTGTTAGGGAAAGGGAGATACCTAGTCAGTTGTACAACTGAATGCATTCAACTGAAATGTGTCTTCCGCATTTAACCCAACCCTCTGAATCAGAGAGGTGCGGGGGGCTGCCATAATCGACATCCACGTCTCCGGCGTTATTGTATCTACTGCCGTTATGTCCTATTGTAACTGTAAAGCTGTTATTGTAGCTACTACCGTTATATCCTATTGTAACTGTAAAGCTGTTATTGTAGCTACTGCCATTATGTCCTATTGGAACTGTAAAGCTGTTATTGTAACTACTGCCGTTATGTCCTATTGTAACTGTAAAGCTGTTCTTGTAACTACTGCCGTTATGTCCTATTGTAACTGTAAAGCTGTTATTGTAACTACTGCCGTTATGTCCTATTGTAACTGTAAAGCTGTTATTGTAACTACTGCCGTTATGTCCTATTGTAACTGCAAAGCTGTTATTGTAGCTACTGCCGTTATGTCCTATTGTAACTGTAAAGATGTTATTGTAACTACTGCCATTATGTCCTATTGTAAGTGCAAAGCTGTTATTGTAACTACTGCCGTTATGTCCTATTGTAACTGTAAAGCTGTTCTTGTAACTACTGCCGTTATGTCCTATTGTAACTGTAAAGCTGTTATTGTAACTACTGCCGTTATGTCCTATTGTAACTGTAAAGCTGTTCTTGTAACTACTGCCGTTATGTCCTATTGTAACTGTAAAGCTGTTATTGTAACTACTGCCGTTATGTCCTATTGTAACTGTAAAGATGTTATTGTAACTACTGCCATGATGTCCTATTGTAACTGTGAAGCTTTTATTGTAGCTACTGCCGTTATGTCCTATTGTAACTGTGAAGCTGTTATTGTAACTACTGCCGTTATGTTAGCTACTGCCGTTATGTCCTATTGTAATTGTGAAGCTGTTATTGTAACTACTGCCGTTATGTCCTATTGTAACTGTAAAGCTGTTATTGTAACTACTGCCGTTATGTCCTATTGTAACTGTAAAGCTGTTATTGTAGCTACTGCCGTTATGTCCTATTGTAACTGTAAAGATGTTATTGTAACTACTGCCGTTATGTCCTATTGTAACTGCAAAGCTGTTATTGTAGCTACTGCCGTTATGTCCTATTGTAACTGTAAAGATGTTATTGTAGCTACTGCCGTTATGTCCTATTGTAACTGCAAAGCTGTTATTGTAGCTACTGCCGTTATGTCCTATTGTAACTGTAAAGATGTTATTGTAACTACTGCGATTATGTCAGCTACTGCCGTTATGTCCTATTGTAACTGTAAAGATGTTATTGTAACTACTGCCGTTATGTCCTATTGTAACTGTAAAGCTGTTATTGTAACTACTGCCGTTATGTCCTATTGTAACTGTGAAGCTGTTATTGTAGCTACTGCCGTTATGTCCTATTGTAACTGTAAAGATGTTATTGTAACTACTGCCGTTATGTCCTATTGTAACTGTAAAGCTGTTATTGTAACTACTGCCGTTATGTCCTATTGTAACTGTGAAGCTGTTATTGTAGCTACTGCCGTTATGTCCTATTGTAACTGTAAAGCTGTTATTGTAACTACTGCCGTTATGTCTTATAGTAACTGTAAAGCTGTTATTGTAGCTACTGCCGTTATGTCCTATTGTAACTGTAAAGCTGTTATTGTAACTACTGCCGTTATGTCCTATTGTAACTGAAAAGCTGTTATTGTAACTACTGCCGTTATGTCCTATTGTAACTGTAAAGATGTTATTGTAACTACTGCCATTATGTCCTATTGTAACTGTGAAGCTGTTATTGTAACTACTGCCATTATGTCAGCTACTGCCGTTATGTCCTATTGTAACTGTGAAGCTGTTATTGTAGCTACTGCCGTTATGTCCTATTGTAACTGTAAAGATGTTATTGTAACTACTGCCGTTATGTCCTATTGTAACTGTAAAGCTGTTATTGTAACTACTGCCGTTATGTCCTATTGTAACTGTGAAGCTGTTATTGTAGCTACTGCCGTTATGTCCTATTGTAACTGTGAAGCTGTTATTGTAACTACTGCCGTTATGTCCTATTGTAACTGTAAAGATGTTATTGTAACTACTGCCGTTATGTCCTATTGTAACTGTAAAGCTGTTATTGTAACTACTGCCGTTATGTCCTATTGTAACTGTAAAGCTGTTATTGTAACTACTGCCGTTATGTCCTATTGTAACTGTAAAGATGTTATTGTAACTACTGCCATTATGTCCTATTGTAACTGTGAAGCTTTTATTGTAGCTACTGCCGTTATGTCCTATTGTAACTGTGAAGCTGTTATTGTAACTACTGCCGTTATGTCCTATTGTAACTGTGAAGCTGTTATTGTAACTACTGCCATTATGTCCTATTGTAACTGTAAAGCTGTTATTGTAGCTACTGCCGTTATGTCCTATTGTAACTGTAAAGCTGTTATTGTAACTACTGCCGGTATGTCCTATTGTAACTGTGAAGCTGTTATTGTAACTTCTGCCGTTATGTCCTATTGTAACTGTAAACCTGTTATTGTAACTACTGCCATTATGTCCTATTGTAACTGTAAAGATGTTATTGTAACTACTGCCGTTATGTCCTATTGTAACTGTAAAGATGTTATTGTAACTACTGCCATTATGTCCTATTGTAACTGTAAAGCTGTTATTGTAACTACTGCCGATATGTCCTATTGTAACTGTAAAGATGTTATTGTAACTACTGCAGTTATGTCCTATTGTAACTGTAAAGATGTTATTGTAACTACTGCCGTTATGTCCTATTGTAACTGTAAAGATGTTATTGTAACTACTGCCGTTATGTCCTATTGTAACTGTAAAGATGTTATTGTAACTACTGCCGTTATGTCCCATTGTAACTGCAAAGCTGTATTGTAACTACTGCCGTTATGTCCCATTGTAACTGCAAAGCTGTATTGTAACTGCATTCTTAGAGTTACGCTAACATCAGAGCCAAACAGTGGCTTTGCTGCTGTGTTCTGCCCCCTCCTCTTCTATCCTGGCTGGCACTAATTGCACACAGTGCTGCCACATGCATGCCCTCTGGTAACAGAGGACAGGGTCACTCTGGGCTATGGGATAAAGACAGGCACATCTCTGTGTGTGGGGATTTACATAATCACACAGGAATATAAGGATACACACACACACACTTCGCAGGCACACACACACACACACACACACACCTGTCTATATGGAACAGATAGGATGCCAGCGACATAAGAACAAGAGAGGATATTTAAGGTGAAGAGACAAAGTTCTCTCTTTTCAACATCAGCATTGATATGTGTTTGTCATCAGCACTGGTCCTCTGCTTCTCCCTTTCACTCTTAGTTTACTGACAGGTTCAAGGACTTAGGTGCTAGGAACAACCACACAGGGGTCTC
This sequence comes from Oncorhynchus mykiss, assembly GCF_057628025.1. Lineage (NCBI taxonomy): Eukaryota > Metazoa > Chordata > Actinopteri > Salmoniformes > Salmonidae > Oncorhynchus > Oncorhynchus mykiss. The sequence continues at coordinate 29,641,109 of NC_143046.1, forward strand.
ACCACAGATCCTCTCTAAATAACTACTTCCTCCCTCCAGAGAGGAAGCCCATGTAAGCAGTCCAGCTGTGATGGACTCTCTTCCCTGACTTTAACACTAAGACAGCTTCTGTGTTTCCCCAGTCTTCCATGGTGAACAATAGAAGAGGAGTAGGGATTTCATCAAGTAAAAAGCTACTCCAACCCACTGTAGAGGTAGTACTACAGAATGATTCCGTAAATTCACCCTCTGCTCTCCTGTCCTCCCTCTCCTCCCTCCATCTCTCGTCTCCTCCTTCCTCTCCTCTCTTTCATCTCTCTTCTCCTCCATCCTCTCTTCCCCTGCAGACCTTGGCTGATCCCAGTCCCACTGGAGCCTTCCACCCTGAGCAACATCTGCTGCCTTGTAAACAGAGATAACTGATCTGGGATCAGCTAGCTACACTATATACAGTGGGGCAAAAAAGTATTTAGTTAGCCACCAATTGTGCAAGTTCTCCCACTTAAAATGATGAGAGAGGCCTGTAATTTTCATCATAGGTACACTTCAACTATGACAGACAAAATGAGAAAAAAAAATCCAGAAAATCACATTGTAGGACTTTTTATGAATTTATTTGCAAATTATGGTGGAAAATAAGTATTTGGTCAATAACAAAAGTTTATGAGCCTTAAAGACATTTAATGAGCCCAAGCCCCCAAAAAAACAAATTATTGTGCCGTTATCAAATACATACATGATATAGGCTACTGCACATTACAGAAAAATAAAAGCCCATAGATATAGCTAGCTACAGTGCCTTGCGAAAGTATTCGGCCCCCTTGAACTTTGCGACCTTTTGACACATTTCAGGCTTCAAACATAAATATATAAAACTGTATTTTTTTGTGAAGAATCAACAACAAGTGGGACACAATCATGAAGTGGAACGACATTTATTGGATATTTCAAACTTTTTTAACAAATCAAAAACTGAAAAATTGGGCGTGCAAAATTATTCAGCCCCTTTACTTTCAGTGCAGCAAACTCTCTCCAGAAGTTCAGTGAGGATCTCTGAATGATCCAATGTTGACCTAAATGACTAATGATGATAAATACAATCCACCTGTGTGTAATCAAGTCTCCGTATAAATGCACCTGCACTGTGACAGTCTCAGAGGTCCGTTAAAAGCGCAGAGAGCATCATGAAGAACAAGGAACACACCAGGCAGGTCCGAGATACTGTTGTGAAGAAGTTTAAAGCCGGATTTGGATACAAAAAGATTTCCCAAGCTTTAAACATCCCAAGGAGCACTGTGCAAGCGAAAATATTGAAATGGAAGGAGTATCAGACCACTGAAAATCTACCAAGACCTGGCCGTCCCTCTAAACTTTCAGCTCATACAAGGAGAAGACTGATCAGAGATGCAGCCAAGAGGCCCGTGATCACTCTGGATGAACTGCAGAGATCTACAGCTGAGGTGGGAGACTCTGTCCATAGGACAACAATCAGTCGTATATTGCACAAATCTGGCCTTTATGGAAGAGTGGCAAGAAGAAAGCCAATTCTTAAAGATATCCATAAAAAGTGTTGTTTAAAGTTTGCCACAAGCCACCTGGGAGACACACCAAACATGTGGAAGAAGGTGCTCTGGTCAGATGAAACCAAAATTGAACTTTTTGGCAACAATGCACAACGTTATGTTTGGCGTAAAAGCAACACAGCTGAACACACCATCCCCACTGTCAAACATGGTGGTGGCAGCATCATGGTTTGGGCCTGCTTTTCTTCAGCAGGGACAGGGAAGATGGTTAAAATTTATGGGAAGATGGATGGAGCCAAATACAGGACCATTCTGGAAGAAAACCTGATGGAGTCTGCAAAAGACCTGAGACTGGGACGGAGATTTGTCTTCCAACAAGACAATGATCCAAAACGTAAAGCAAAATCTACAATGGAATGGTTCAAAAATAAACATATCCAGGTGTTAGAATGGCCAAGTCAGTCCAGACCTGAATCCAATCGAGAATCTGTGGAAAGAACTGAAAACTGCTGTTCACAAATGCTCTCCATCCAACCTCACTGAGCTCGAGCTGTTTTGCAAGGAGGAATGGGAAAAAATGTCAGTCTCTCGATGTGCAAAACTTAGAGACATACCCCAAGCGACTTACAGCTGTAATCGCAGCAAAAGGTGGCGCTACAAAGTATTAACTTAAGGGGGCTGAATAATTTTGCACGCTCAATTTTTCAGTTTTGATTTGTTAAAAAAGTTTGAAATATCCAATAAATGTCGGTCCACTTCATGATTGTGTCCCACTTGTTGTTGATTCTTCACAAAAAAATACAGCTTTATATCTTTATGTTTGAAGCCTGAAATGTGGCAAAAGGTGGCAAAGTTCAAGGGGGCCGAATACTTTCGCAAGGCACTGTATATGCTCTCTTGGGTAAATAAATGAAACTAGCTCCAGTAGGCTAATATTTTGTGCGAACTGTTTTACAATACTGTATTGTATTATGCTGCATTACACGGACTCTAATTACGCACATTGTTCTTACCATGATAAAGCAGGGAGAGAATATGTGACTCGGGTGCAGCACATGCGGCCTACAAAGTGACAAGTACAGGCTAGCGAATTTGATTTGACTTTGGACATATAATAGGGCTTATTTGTATAATTATATGCGTCGACTGACACATATATACCTTTCATAATACTTCCCCCTAATGTTATTAGCCTACTTCCTTCTCTCTCTATTGTTGCTTCATTCCTTCTCACTTTCAACAGTTAAACGAAATTTAAACGAACGTTAAACGAACGTTTCATTGTCCATATCTTCCTCAATACAATGACTTCCTTGAATGATATGGGACTAGACTTAGATGCAGAAGGCTTTCACTTCTCTTCACGAAGATTGAATGGTTATGGGCCAGAATAATTAACTGATTTAGCCTACCGCCATCACGCATTCGCTCTTCTTTCAAACTACCCGTGAGTTGTATTGGCCTGCTGTATTTAACATTTCGCAAACAAGAGCTTGCGCCCCTCTTCGAATAGTCTATTGGTAGAAGAAATGATAAAAAATCATTAAAAACATTTTTCTTGCATGGGACTCCAAGAGCTAAGGAGCGTTTTTTAAGGAGAGAGGCCAGTGGAGCACAGTTGCTTGCGTACTGCATAAGAGACAGAGTCTATAAGTTAAAGCTTATTATGCATAACTCATCATTAATTAGCTAAATATAAGGCTAATACTGCATTGAATGTATTACCTGAAAGAGGTAGGCTAGGACATCTATATATAAGGCCATCTATCAATCTAGAACAGGATTATCTGTTTTGGATTCAATTTGAATGGAGTTGATGGAGAGAGAGAAAGACTGCGAGAGAGTGCTCCCATGTGCACTGATTTAAAGCAACGATATTCGAGTGGCAGACGGTTTTAAAACACTGCAGCTGCAATCAAAAAATATAGGTATCTTTACAATTAAGAAATAAGGTGACCCCGAAAGTCAGGTGGAGATGGGTAAATTAGACACGCATTCAAACTGTATATTACTGTAGCATAGCCTATGCTGCAGCAAATGCAGGCCTACCTGTCACAAGAAACAAAGTTACCGTGATGAGATGATACTGTAGGTCTCCATGCATTGTGAACTGCACTCCATACTGAGATGGGCTGTCTGTCCCCACCATGAGGGTTGATGATTCATCATGCAGAGGCCGTAGAGACGCCACATTTAGACATCCCATATCATTTAACAGTTTCTGTTCCAGTTCCATTTCATATAAATCATTTATTTTCATTTACTGGTTTCTCACAGTTATTTATCCCGGAAAAGGGAGTGGTTTTGGGCTGTATATCCAGGTATATCTCGGTATCCGACATATCTGAGTTTGTTGGGTGCCAGCAGAACGCTACCATAGTGCCAACTGTAAAGTTTGGTGGAGGAGGAATAATGGTCTGGGGCTGTTTTTCATGGTTCGGACTAAGCCCCTTAGTTCCAGTGAAGGGGAATCTTAACACTACAGCATACAATGACATTCCAGATGATTCCCTCTTTCCAACTCTGGCAACAGTTTGGGGAAGGCCCTTTCCTGTTTCAGTATGACAATGCCCCCGTGCAGAAAGCGAGGTCCATACAGAAATGGTTTGTTGAGATCGGTTTGGAAGAAATTGACTGGCCTGCACAGAGCCCTGACCTCAACCCCATCGAACACCTTGAATGAATTGGAAAGCCGACTGCGAGCCAGGCCTAATCGCCCAACATCAGTGCTCAACCTCACTAATGGTCTTGTTGCTGAATAGAAGTAAGTCTCAGCAGCAATATTCCAGTATCTAGTGGAAAGCCTTCCCAGAAGAGTGGGGGTTGTTATAGCAGCAAAGGGGGGTTCAACTCCATATTAATGCCCATGATTTTGGAATGAGGTGTTCAACAAGCAGGTGTCTTGCTATTTTCAGAGGATCTATGTGGATAACTGGGTTTCATGTAGGTGGAAGTACTTTGTGGGTCATGATGTCGGTATGTTTTTTGCTGTTGTTGATGTAGCTAAAGTGTTTTTGTTGTTGAAAGTATCAGTATGGGAATAGACAGGATTCCATTACATTCATGGTATAGGCGACCACATTCCTGCTACAGCTCATCCCCCTGCAGCACGACGGGTTCTCTCCACTTCATAATGCTCGCTCTACCCCTTCCCATCTCTCTCTCTCTCCATCTATTTCTGCTGCAGCTCATCTGACTACATGAACCTATCTGCTTAATATTTTTCTCTCTCCCCTCTCTCTCCTTTTCCCTCTCTTTGTCTGTTGGCTGCGTGCTGAGACCCACACACAGACACAGCTGCGGTAAACTTCATTTCAGGGGGATTACCAGCCAATCGGCCGCCTGGGATTTTCGAGAGGGGAAACTCAATTACTTGTATCTCACAGAACACATGAGGTTCAACACGAACATAACAGTAAAACACATGCCCAGTCCTGGTAAGAGACTAACTAGGTTCTACACGTGACTACATATTATGGTATTGTTCCACTTCAAACCCTCTGTACTGTAGTCTGAGAACCATACATATAGGAGATGATTATGAAGGAACAAAGCAGAGCTCAGATCGTCAGCATAAATATTACTGCTCAACATACAGAGAGAGGAGGGACAAACTAACAGATTCAAATGTACCCGGTGACAAAGGCTTCCCAACCCCACGCCTTGATTAGCCAATTAGATCAATGTGTGTGAATCTTAGTTTAAGGGTATAACCGGACTTAAGCAGCATTATGACAGCAAGAAGGAGGTGGATGAATCGCCTTTGAGAATGTCTTGAATCGGTGCTCCTTCTTTGGAAACTTGGAAATTATTTGGTATGCGCTGGACGATATTTTGCATAATGGTTCAGAAGGTTGCCTATCTAAATGAAGTCTGTCTGATTTTTAAAAAGTACTTCAAAAGTAAAAAATATCCTCCAGATATCTCAAATAATTCCATGCCCAAAAAATGACCTGCCCAGCTAGAGCAAAAGTTGGGCTGCTCTGGATTTGGTAAACGAACACTGCTGTATGTTCATGAGTGCTACCTCAGCAATGTTAGAATGCTTGTGTGTGTGCGCGTGTGCGTGTGTGCACTAGCATTTGAGTAGCTCCTCTCCCACCATCACAAGACACCATAGCTCAGAGAGGACTGCGCTCCCGTCACCATGGAGACAAGAGCACCCAGCGCCTAACAACGCTATTTTTGGACCGGTGCAAACGGCTTCACTTTTCTCCCGTTCTTATTCAGCCAGCTCTATCATTTTTCTCTTCCAAGTGTTACATAACGTATCTCAATAGGACTGTAACTGTTAACAGCTCTATCTAACCAGCTCTAGGAGACATGGGAGTGGGGAGTGGTTGGTGTGTGTTGTGTTCATTCTCTCTTCTCTAAGTAGGCTCCCTCCCTTCTATGTTATTCATATCTCCCTCCTCCCTAATCCCTCCCCCTCTCCTCTCCGCAACGGCAACATAATAAAACCAGACGATTACCGAGCCTGTTATTGCTCCGACTGACACGCAGGCTGCACAGAACGGGTGTTCATTTGTGTGATAGAAGTGTCATCTGGCTTAAGTGACTAATTGAATATAGTCGGGGCTAATTTACACTCTCACAGAATGCCACATTCGATTAGTTTCGGGGTGATGGTGATCCGGGCAGCCGCAGGTATTACATTAGTGCCCTGACGACGAACCACGCGGCACCATGAGGCACAGGGCGGGCACTTCCGAGTCGCGCCAACGCCTAGGGAATAGCGCTCTGGGGCTGTTAATAGTCTACCTACCACTCTGCCAAGGCAACTCTAGTATAGGTATTATCAGAACAGAGTGGGACTTGTGTTCCTATAGCGACATCAGTCAATTACCTCTTAATGCAATGTTTTTACTGACGAGCGTCATAACGTCACAACAGTATTTGACATCCAATACCGTTCGCCAGCAATTACAAAGCAGGAAGCAGCTGTCAGTCAATAGTTACTGTGCGGTGATCAGGATGAGAGCATCTCTTAACAGGCTGCACAGAAAACCCTGGGACTCTCCATCGGTCTGTACATCTATCTAATATCTATCTATTCACATGTGTTGGATTGTGTTTGTGCCTGGTGGATGTATGCTCTCGTTTTGCTACCTATCTCTACTTTAATCGGCCCATTGTAGAACTTAGCACCCTGAGCAGTGGGAGTACTGGTACTGAATGATCAATACTGCATGGATTACCGAAAGCCTGGTGTTACTAAGGTCTGTAACAGATGAAAAAAGCCAATCAGCCAATGGACTGATCTCCCTAAACACAATATAATGCTGCATATCACTGCTGTAAGACACTTCCTATTCTGTTGTTTGTTTTACACATCTCAAAGGCTTTGGAAAATATGAGGAAGGGATAATATGGGATTTTCATTCTGATGAGGGATACAAATAGACTGAACCAAATACACTAAGTTTACAAAACATTAGGAACCCCCCCTCCCTTTTGCCCTCAGAACAGCCTCAATTCATCAGGGCATGGACTCTACTTGGTGTTGAATGCATTCCACAGGGATGCTGGCCCATGTTGACTCCAATACTTCCCACGGTTGTGTCAAGTTGGCTGGATGTCCTTTGGGTGGTGGACCATTCTTGATACACACAGGAAACTGTTGAGAGTGAAAAACCCAACAGCGTTGCAGTTCCTGACACAAACCGGTGCGCCTGGCACCTACTACCATATCCCGTTCAAAGGCACATACATATTTTGTCTTGCCCATTCACCCCACACACATACACAAAAATCCTTCTTTAACCTGTCTCCTGCCCTTCATCTACACTGAGTGAAGTGGATTTAGCAAGTGACATCAATAAGGGATCATAGCTTTCACCTGGTCAGTGTATGACATGGAAAGAGCAGGTGTTCTTAATGTTTTGTACAGTCAGTGTAGGTCTATCTGAATGAGATACGCAGTAAATGTGTAGCAGTGGAGAGATCTCAAATGTGATCCGAGCGAGAAAGAAATTCAGCCACAACTTAGGACAGTATGCAGAATGTACAGATCAAAGCTGTGCTTCCTATTTGAAACAGAATCAGCCAGGAAGTGTTCATTTGATGTTCATTGCTGTGCCAATAGACTGTTTACTGTGTTGACGCACAGTTAACTGATGACCGGGTTTATTTACATGGGAAATATGATGGTCTGGAATCAGCATGGAGTAGATGGGTTAGGTTGATGGACAACGTAGTATTCATTAGACACCCACGGAACAAAACGGTCTTAAAAAGGAAGGGACTACCTGAACTTGTCCAATTAAAAAATGCTTGTTTTCGTCTTCCGTTGCAAAATGCAGGGGTTCCCAAACTTTTTGGTGCCGGAGACCCCTATTGTGATTGCAAATTCATCAGGGACCCCCTCAAAATCAGTACAGAATTCTGACTTTAGAGTGCTATAAAAATAGCATTACAAGGAGTTTAATTATGACTGCTGCAGCACATGGCAAGACTTACCAAGTCTCAGGCCCTGGGAAATAACACTTTAAAGCCCTCCCTCTTCATATTGGAGAGAAAATGTGCAGGTTTCAAGATAATTTCCTGCAATTCTACACATTTTCCAATGGGGCCGTTTTTCAGTTTGAAAGCTTAGATTACAGTGCATTTATGTTCGAACCCATTTGGGGGGGGGGGGGGGGGGGGGAAATACAAGAAGTACTGAGTTAAAAAAGTTATCATTGATGAAGTACTGTGGATCCCTGTGTGCCTCCCAGACCCTGCTGTACATCTAAGGGTAGCCTATATTGTAGATTAATAATATTGTATTGTACCTTCTTAACTTGTTCCACCGACCCCTCGGCCAAAGTCGTTTCATCTGTTGTTGCTAGAATTATTTATATAAAACCATTCTATTTGATTTATTATAATGATACATTTTAAGCCCAGTTTGGGAACCACTGCCTTAATGAATATGTCCCTGGTGCCAGCCGAGCAGAGGAGACTTACTGTAGCCATTGTCCTCTTCCTTCGTCCCGTCGATGGTGCCATCGGCCTGCAGCTGCAGGTGGAAGCCCTGTCGACTGTACAGCTTCGTCACAATCCCCTTCAACTGGGGTTCTGAGGAGAGGGGGAGAGAGGGAGGAGGGAGAAGAGGGGGTGTGTGAGATTGGAGACAGGCTCTGATCCTGCATCAAGGCTCGTCTCATTCCTGGAGAAAGATGAAATGAATCAAGATGCTGATGTTGTTGTATAATCAAGATACTGATGTTGTTGTATAATCAAGATGCTGATGTTGTTGTATAATCAAGATGCTGATGTTGTTGTATAATCAAGATGCTGGTTTCAGTTCAGTTTTGTGCACCCTCTCCAAAACGGACTTGGGTAGGGTGTGATGATACTAGAGTTGTGCCCACACAGGAACCTTGTTCACCCATCCACCAGCCATGTATCTTATAACAAGATATTCTGTAATCCTATAAACCTGGCACGCTAGGTTATAAACTACATTATAAATTTCTGATTGGATGACAGCCGTGGTATGTCAGACCGTATAGCACGGGTATGACAAAACATTTATTTTTACTGCTCTTATTATGTTGGTAACCAGTTTATAATAGCAATAAGGCACCTCAGGGGTTTGTGGAATATGGCCAATATACCATGGCTAAGGGCTATAGCCAGGCACTCTGCTTTGCGTTGTGCATCAGAATAGCCCTTAGGCGTGTTATATTGGCCATATACCACACCCCCTCTGGCCTTATTGTGTAAGTAACTAACCAGTCCCCCCAGTCCTGCTCCCAATAGGCCCAGCGTTTGCCACATTCTCAGCTCTCCAAAGGCTCAAGGGACCAGCGCAAACACATCTCTGCCTACGTCTAGAAGATCAAGCCATGGATACCGGCGTATGAGCAAACAGTTCCTATCTCTACCACACACAGGAACAGGGAAGGACTAGGGAGACTAGAAAGGAAGTCTGGGTTTATTCCAAAGGGGCCTGTGGCTGCACCTGAGAGGATTACATGGAGAGCAGGTGCTTGACAGTAAGAGTCAATATTTATCCAGGATAAGCACTGATTGATTTTTTAAAATGCTAACTGTCCATATTATGTATGTTTGTTCCCTAGTGAAAATGCCGTGTTTTAAATATGGGGTATACAACTTCCTTCTATGGTGTAATGGATGGCCATGTATTGTGGGGGAAAAATTCCGTCCATCTATGCCATCCAAAGAAATGTTCTGGGACAACTACATTACAAAGTACAAATTCTGCTAGCCAATGGATTAACAAAGTCAGTAGTTCAAACTCCATCTAAAGAGATTTTAGTTGGGAAGGCGGTGGCCTATATCTTATATAAAAAAAATAAAACCTGGAAGTGCCTATGAAGACACAAGCTTGACATTTTGGTGTGTCATGTTCCGCGAAGAGCTATCCCTTCCCCGTGCTCCCTTCCCTAGAGGACTGTCCTTTATCGTCATTTACCACACCTTTCATCCTCTCTTTCATCTGCTTTACCTTTCAATAATGCCATTACTACCCTCACAAAGGTTACCGCCTGGCCAGTACTCATGCTTTGGCTATTTTTTTCCCCACCAGTGGCTCCCTACTATAGGAACCTTTTAAGACTGATACATCAGGAGGCTGACGTCTTTTCAAAGGCAGAGATTTACGCCAAAATGCCAGTCCACTAATGATAAGTAAACTGCCATCTGGGTTCCTGTAACAAGACATAAAGAGCATTTCTTCAACGTTGCTTAAAATGCATTGAATGAAAATATGTGGATTGGAGGAGAAAATTGCATTGGAGACTTCTTGATTTGTAAATTCCCTAGCTACCTTCAAAACACACATTCACAAGGTGTTACATCACAAGGAAACAATGTATCGGAGACAGAGAATGGCGTCATAAGGTGAAATCAGTGGGCGGCTTTTTCTACCAGGAGACTCGGGGATCTCTACTCACACACTCACTGACACACCCAAACACATCCATACACAAACACACTCGCATAGCCGCAGCAGAAAAGTATCTTGCTTCTGCCGAGGCTCCACACATGTGTTACGTAAACCACACACTCCCTATCCCCGTCCCCTCCCGACTGCACAGTTCTGCCTCAGGGAGGTGGAAGAGGGGGATGAGGTGGGATGAAAGAGGGTACTGACTGGTATCATGGTATGGGTCCAGTTCTGAGGGAACACTGCAGGGTAGCTTAGCCCCAGCCCCCCGATCAACATACCCCCAATCTCCTCCACTCCACCCCCACCTGCATAATGCACTTAAAAAACAGCCTGAACCAGCCTGTGAACTTGATGGGAGAGGAATTAACTGGAGCTCATTTAGGTCTGAAAGCACAGGGCTGAGTCACGCTCAGCAAACCTCAGCGGTGCTCATTAACCAAGGGCCACGGCTCATGTAGCTTTGTAAACATCACAGAGAACCAGCCGTAAGGTAGTGCTGGTATGTAGCACAGCTAACGGTCAGCTAACTGTATACTCTGGTTGTGGATGTTTGGTTCTGGTTGTGGATGTCTGGTTCTGGATGAGGTTCTGTCTGGGCCCTGTAAGCTGCAGTGGCTAAGCCTTCACTAACTACATGAATCGCACCTTGGCAGACTATACTGCATGGGCCATTCAGGGACTGAGAGGTCTGTCGGGATGCCTTATCAGTTTTTTGTTAGAGCACTACTCTGAAATACAGGAAATGTCCCTGGAAGTTTTTGTGTTTGGTTTTGAAATCCCCAAATATAAAGTTTAATACATGTGTACAGGATGTGTTAAACTTCACAAAGTGTGTTTGACATATTCTTCAGAAAGGTATACATATCCTTCATCATTTTCTAAACTTGGTGAAATTACACAAAACTATTCAAATGCTTGGGTGCCTGCTGTACATCCCGTGTCCCATGGTAGTAACACCAAGCAATATATCTGCATAGAGTCTTTTTTAAGCTTGCTCATTGTGGATTCAGACAACAGACATAAGCATGGCAATGATATTTAAAGACCACAGTGGGCTTGTGTTATGCTCTAATCCTGTTTAGCTGGCTCTATTGTAATGGTCCACATGGGATTACATGAGCAGACATTGAGGGATGAAGCACCAATATAATACATCACTTAGGTAGTTATTAACAGTCTGAAATGTCATAGGTCACACTTTTGTGCATGAACTAAAATACACATCTATAGGGAGACCTTCTAGCTGTCTTTCCTTTGATATAAATCTGCATTTATAGATTTTGATTAACATTCTATGGATATTTAAAATATATATATATATATATATATATATATATATATATATATGTATCAATTCGAATCATGTATAAATGTTGATGTTGTTCCTATACCTATATAGCCACTTTGGTTGTCCAGTGCCCCTGATATTTGGTGCACAGAGCAGAGTTGGGGAAAGTGATGATGAAACTGAAGAAATGGCAACAGAAATCAAACGTATGAATTGTGATGGTCTAACGGAATTAGCGATACCCAAAACAGACCTGGTCGCCTCCGTCTCCTCTTCTTGGAGCCAAAGAGTTTGACCCGAGAGAACATAGACAGCCGGCTCGGTTTCTCGCATGGCTTCGTTTTGTTCGGGCTGCTAACGCAGCGGCAGGCATTAGATTTCTCCCGCTCCCTCGCCTGCCTTTTCTGCCGAATAAGGGAGCTGGCTAACGCTGCAGCCATGGCCAGTTTGACGGTTTTCCGGAGAAAACTTCCAGACTATGAAAAATGTTCTCCTCTACCCCTTTCAATTTTTTTATTGGAAATCTTTCTCAAGCAGCAGTGGTCATCCAAAGATTCCTCAAATGCAAAGCGCAGTCATTGCTCGTTAATTGTGAAATAAATATAATAAATTCAAAATACAGTCAGTGCATAAAAAAGTACCTCCACTCTTCTTCAAAATGATGCCTATTAAATGTTCTGTAAGTTGATATTTTTTCTGTTGGTTTTGTTGGGCGTAGCTCGGTAACGGTGCATCTTATCTCCGGAAAGGAAAAACAGTCCTCAACAAAAAATGACGAGACACATGTTCCACTCTCGTACAGCACAAATAGTGGCATTTCTCCAGCATCATAACTAACGCGCAGCTGTTTCCCTAAAAGCCGTTTTGCACCATCCCACAAAAGCAGGGATCATGCACATGAAGAGTGGCGCAGACGCAGGTGGTTGTGGACGGCGCTAATGCGCAGCCAGAAAAACACCTGTTAGAAAACGCAGAGAAAACGTTTCCAATGATGATGTTTTCCTCTTATCTTTTAGGTCGTTAATCTCCCTCGTCACTGGCAAAGCGCTGCTAGTACAGTGCACGGACTAAACCGGTTTAGTAGATAGAGCGACGGGAGAGGATAGAGAGACTAATTATTACAGAGATTAAATTTGTTTTCCCTCTCTTGTTCAAACAAGACGACATATGAAATAACCCGCTACAAACACAGTATCAGACCCCAGTGCATATTACACAGTCTAAGCTATACTGCTGCGCTCCGAGGGAGCATCCTAACCAGGCGCAGAACTAGCGCGGGGGGAACCGGGAGGGGGAGTGGGGGTGGAGGGGAGCAGGAGAATATTCTGGTACCCTCTCTCTCTGTCCCTTCAATTATTCAATACCGATTCAATGAGTATGTCTTTTAGGCATAACCATTACGCATGCGAAAGATTTATCAAAAAAGTTGGGGATGAAATTGCTCATAAAGCGTATCACTCGCAGTAGATCCCGTAGCCAACACTAATTAATAGACAACACATTTTCCTTATCATGCATTGTCAATATACAATTAGCCATGGTCCCTGCAATCATTTTAGCACTTTTAATTATGATTGTGTGAGATAAGCAAGGCGACCTGCATCCCCATACTCCACTGCAGTACCTTGGACAACGACACTGCCTTGAGATGTTGCCCACTCCCACCTGCTTCACTGCAGACACCCAAACAAACGTGACCGTGGTGCTCAAGTGAGAGGTACGGTGACCAATGACTCAGAATGTGGGAAAGCCCTGACACAGTCGAAGATGGATTGGGCTACCTCTGCCACCTATACACTCATGTGAAGAAAAACTCTGAAAGCAGCCACTGGCATAAAACAAGACAGGGCGATGGAGTAAATGAGTCTCGGGTTGAAACTGAGCCATCATCAATATTTCACATCCTGTCTGTCCCTAGAGAAGGCTGAGGAGATGGGCATGTGGCGACAACAGGAAGCCCGTGTCCACATTTTTGACCAGCGTGTTGCCATGGTAGTCTGGCCTTTGCCTTACACTGACGGCTGGGTCAAAAATATATACTTTATAGATATTGTTATCTTCAACCTAGTCCTAGACTAAGGGCCACCTACACATATTTTTTTATCAGTTATTTACAACAAAACAATATGAGGATGTTGATGATAATACGCATACGTTTGGAACAACTACGACATGTCACGTTTGAGAAACATGGAGGAAGGTCTACTTCTGACGTGAGGCAGAGCTGGTAGTACATGAGAGCAACACATAACAGCGCACGCCCCTGATTCAATCTATCTACATTTGACACGTGGGAGTAAAAAACAAAAATCGATGGCACGCAACTCAGTGAAACGGATAGTCAACGAACAAACTCCCTCACAACAAGACAGGAGTCATATCCTGCTATTGCATCAACTGCTAGATCAAACATACGTAAGGAGACAGCACCTCCCTCACTGACAAGGCTACTTGCAATAACTCCCTGAAGAAGCAGCAGTAGCTATACTTCCCATTCCTCCCTTTAAAACCGTCTCTGTTTCCTCTCTGTGCATCGTATCCTAATCAAAGCCTCCACAAGGGTGCCACCTACAGTCCAGATTTGAAGCTGCCGTACACAAACTTTACATGATCCATAGATCAATAGTGCTGTACATTAGTAGGCCATTGCATACACTGCCACACGCAGAAGCCAAAGACCTGCATTTTTTAAATGATTTGTTCATAAAATAAAGACAAACCTGTTACGATCAATTACATAGAAATAAACTATTTCCCTATCATTAATCCATCGATTACAGTCATAGCGAATAGACAATATTAAAAGCAGATTTCTGAAAAGACTCAAGACTCCAGAGTATAACAACAGCCTACATATTTTACTAGAAAGTTAGGTAGGGCATGCTTTTTCAAACTTGATCATCCAATAATATCAACCTGAGTGATCTGTTGTGAAAATATCATCTTTCAACATACATACCGTTTAACATATTACCGATATGTTTGTTACAATTGATATGCACCAATATGTAAAATGTCGAATTCTATCCATCAACTTCATCAAGTTTTATACATAGCCTACGTATAATAAACGGTAAACTTCCGACTAGTTTTATTTGGTAGACATCTACCGCACTTCTATCGCAGAGGTCATCTTTACTTCAGCACCATGGATAGCTCCGTCAAGAGGGCGTGCGCCTCTGCCTCTCCACAGTGCTCAACAGTCAAAAACAACCATCTTCCGCCACAGACCATGCAGCAAAACACAAAGTAAATTGGAATATAAGAATATCCAATGTGCACCAGAAAGTAGGCTAGATCTCTAGAAGCCAAACAAACTGAAATAAAATGTGCAGAAACACTTGGAAAGGAGAAGAGCCGCCTA
Organism: Oncorhynchus mykiss; assembly: GCF_057628025.1. Classification (NCBI taxonomy): domain Eukaryota; kingdom Metazoa; phylum Chordata; class Actinopteri; order Salmoniformes; family Salmonidae; genus Oncorhynchus; species Oncorhynchus mykiss. Next base: position 29,656,162 of record NC_143046.1, read on the forward strand.
CCTGACGCAGATTTTCTCAAGGGAAAAGTCTTGCTTCGATGCATATCTGAAGCCAAGAAAAGTGTCCTCAATATGAGCAAACAGTCGTCGGATCTTGGAATGAAAGCAAGAAGATGCTACAAAAGTTTAAACCAGATAATTCAAAGAACTGTCATCGGCGTAGACGTTAGAAGCGTAGAGGCGGGGCATGCAGAAGATCATTAACCGACGAGCATTAGTGAGATGCCATTATGACTTTCTAAAATGCTCATTAAAGATGCATTTGGAGGTCTTGTTGATCCGGAGTGTAGTCACTAAACTGCTGTGCTCTCTGGGTCAGAAATTAAGAAAAGTGATCGAAAATGCTCGCTGAGATACTTCCTGCCGAGGGCAGAGAATAGTTTCCTCTCATATTACAACAAAAAAAATGGATGGAAAACGATCCTTTAATGTGCTGGGTAAACCGGTTAGGCAGGCCCTGTCCACTTTCGACTGAAATGCATTGACGTACATCAACGGGAGATGACAATAGGCATTAGCAGATGGTTTTTACATGAGAGCTCTGTTTTTCTGGACACATAAGCAGGATTTAAAAACGGGTACAGTATTAACAGTGGCCTTCCACATTGTACATGGCTTTATCACATAAACTGTCAAAGCCAAAGGGAAATCAAACATAGAATATCGTTTAATCACGCCAATTTAAAGACACGATTCAAGCGTTCTTATAGCAAACAACCATCTTCCATGTCTAACCAGATATAAAATATGAAATATAGTTTACTGAACTTTACTTAGGGCTCTATTCAATCCGCATCGCGTAAGGTCAGATTTACAGCGTGATTGAATATTAAAGGCATTGTTGCTCCCGCTTTAGCGGAGACTGCATTCACGGTAAACGCTGTCGGATCAATCGGAAATGACCTTTACATTTCTATTGCGGAATCTGTAACGCTGATTGAATAGAGTACATTAAGTATAGAAGAAAATTACTCTCCAAGACAAGCATCAGTCATTGTAATGGTCCACATATGAAGGCCTGAAGTGTGGTGAATGTGGTGATATTGTACTGTAGACCTTAGAGGCAGATCCTAGCCAGCATTGAACACTAGATGGCGCAAGTGACTAGACTTCGATTGCTAGAGGACTAGCCATTGCGGATGCCAACAGACTACACTTCAAAAAAACGGACTTTTGTTGAGGCCTTGCAAATTATGACCCCTCAAAGTAATGCAAAGGACAGGGAAAGGGAGATACCTAGTCAATTGTACAACTGAATTGACTTCAACTGAAATGTGTCTTCCACATTTACCCCAACCCCTCTGAATCAAAGAGGTGCGGGGGGGCTGCCATGGTCAACTTCCACGGTTTCGGCATAGCTTCGGCGCCGGGGGAACATTGGATTAACTGCCTTGCTCAGGGGCAGAACGACAGATTTGTACCTTGATATACACTAATAACTACAGATCATGAGAGAAGAAACATTAGTGGGCATACACATTTACTAAAAGTTAACAATATGATTTGTTGAAGGGGACCACTATTTGCCCTTAGCAATTCTACATGTATTCTATAGGTTGTTTTGAAGGTCAGAAACATTAGATAGGGATATTTGTACATAAAAGGGTTGATATGTCATGATATTGATCCACAACGGAAGTGGATGCATTAGTTTTCTCCTCTACTGTCGTGAGCCAGAACGCATCAAGCTGATGATGGACTCAAGGGACTACGTTCCTTAAATAGGTGGGAGTGATCAGGACCCTCTCTATGGTACAGTATGATGGGACATATACTGACACTAAATTCACCTCATAAATATGTATGTATGTATGTACAGAGCCTTCAGAAAGTATTCATACCCCTTGACTTATTCCACATTTTGTTGTTACAGCTTGAATTCAAAATGGATTAAATACAAAATAATATTACCATCTACACACAATTGACAAAGTGAAAACATGTTTTTGACATTTTTTGCAAATGTATTTAAAGTGAAATACAGAAATATCTAATTTATATAATTATTCACCCCTGAGTCAGTACTTGTTGGAATCACCTTTGGCAGGGATTAAAGCTGTAAGTCTTTCTGAGTACATTTCTAAGAGCTTTGCACACCTGGATTGTGCAATATTTGCACTTCATTCTTTTCAATATTTTTAAAGCTCTGTCAAGTTGGTTGTTGACAATTCCTAGACAGCCATTTTTCATTCTTGCCGTATATTCTCCAGCAAATTTAAGTCAAAACTGAAACTTGGTCACTGAGGAATATTCAATGTTGTCTTGGTAGGCCACTCCAGTGTATATTTGGCCCTGTGTTTAAGGTTATTGTCCTGCTGAAAGGTGAATTTGTCTCCCAGTGTCTTTTGGAAAGCAGACTGAAACATGTTTTCCTCTAGGATTTTGCCTACGCTTAGCTCTCTCTTTATTTTTTTAATCCTAAACAACTCCCTAGTCCTTGCTGTTGACAAGTATACCAATAACATGATGCAGCCACCGCCATGCTTGAAAATATAAAGAGTGGTACTCAGTGATGTGTTGATTTGGATTTGCCCCAAACAAAAAGCTTCGTATTCAGTACTTAAAGTTCACTTCATTGCCACATTTTTTTTCAGTTTTACTTTAGTTATTTTTTTGCAAACAGGATGCATGTTTTGGAATATTTGTATTGTGTACAGATGTCCTTCTTTTCACTATGTCATTTAGGTTCGTATTGTGGAGTAACTACATTGTTGTTGAGCCATCCTCAGTTTTCTCCTATCACATCCATTAAACTCTGTAACTGTTTTAAAGTCAACATTGGCCTCATGGTGAAATCCCTGAGCGGTTTCTTTCCTCTCAGGCAACTGAGTTAGAAAGGACGCCTGTATCTTTGTAGTGACTGGGTATATTGATACACCATCTAAAGTGTAATTAATAACCATCAGGCTCTAAAAGATATTCAATGTCTGATTTATTTTACCCATCTCCCAATGTTCTTCTTGGTGAGGCATTGTAAAACCTCTCTGGTCTTTGTGGTTGAATCTGTGTTTGGAGTTCACAGCTAGACTGAGGGACCTTACAGATAATTCTATGTGTGGGGTACAGAGATGAGGTAGTCATTCAAAAATCATGTTAAACACTATTATTGCACACAGAGTGAGTGCATTATGGGACTTGTTCAGCAAATATTTACTCCCGAACTTATTTACGGCTTGCCATAAGAAAGGGGTTGAATACTTATTGACTCAAGACATTTAAGCGTTACATTTTTTTCTTAATTTGTAAAAATGTCTAAAACATAATTCCACTTTGACATTATGGGGTATTGTGTGTAGGCCAGTGACACAAAATTGAAAGGTAATCCATTTTAAATTCAGGCTGTAATACATCAACATGTGGATAAAGTCAAGGGGTGTTAATGCTTCTTGAAGGAACTATATATATGTCTGACATTTCAAAGAGAAAATTACAAACTTCAGAAACTTTATTAATACGTCTGAAACACACTACAAGTTTGAAACGTTCTGCATTGCAGGAAAGTTCTCCTGCAGCAGTGAGATCAAATTAAGATCCTACATCTGTAGGTAGGTAGGTATGTATGTGCTGTATGCATCGATCTCTATAAAACCATGCCATCTGTCCCATGCACTGCCCATCAATAATCCTGACATAGGAGAAGTAGCCCCCAACAAGGACAAGAGGCAGACCCCCATGTTCTACTACAACAGTCTGTGTCTCAGATCCACTGTGGATAAGCTGAGACCATCAGTCAAAGGGACTGTATCAGTGACGACATGGCAACTGAGGAGAGGAGGGCTGCAGTACACAAGCACAATAGAACATCACAAGAGATGCTGGGGAAGTGTCTATCTATGTGTACCTTCAATCATGCCTGTCTTTGTCTGAGTGTGGCATAAGCATGTGTCTAACTCAATTGGTAAGCTGGCTGCTGCTGTGATGAGATGGACTACAGATACCTTGCTCTCCGGTTATAATGTGCTCATGGCATAGGTTTTCAACTTGGGATGTGAGTGGCGAGAAAGAGAGATGGTCGCCCTGCTTCTCAGGGCTGAAGCGTGCGTGTGTGTGTGCATGTGTTCATGCGTGTGTTTGCCTGTATGTGTTTGCAAACCAAGTCTGTGTGACCTGCAGTGTGCCAGCCTGCCAGGGTTCCATTCATTACTGTTACCATCACTGTTCTTCTTACTTCTCTCCCAGCCACAGCCTCACAAGAGGGGGAGGAGAGCCTCCATGGACAACCTAAAGTCCAGTACAACACACAGGCGATTACAATAGCTATTAGAGCAACATACACAGTCAGCATTGCGTCAATACTATCAGTGCCATAAAAGGCAAACCAGTACTAACTCCAAGCTGTGAGCACAATCAGCAATATAGATCAATGGAGAGAGACAGGAATGCTGAAGCTAGATGTACTGGAGTGCCGAACCATTGGTGTTGTGTATGTTTTGTATACAGGATGGGTGTGAAGTGTGTGCCAGGTTGACAGTGACTGCGTAGGCCAGGGTACTATTGTGCCGCCTGCTGCCATACAAAGGCACACAGATGGAGCGCGACGATCCCGGCGAGTTGTGCTGCTCACGCTGTGAACAAGGATATTTCAGACAGCACCACACAGCCTGCCTCCGTCACTCTGCCAGTAAACAATGATATCATTGATTTCTCAGAGAGCGGGTGCTGTTACATCTTCTACCCGCTAGGGGTACTGTGTTACGGAGTGCCACGAGATATGGGATGTGCTCCGAAGAGTGTGAACCTTGGGCTGCGTTTACACAGGCAGCCCAATTCGGATCTTTTTTTTCACAAATTAGTCTTTAAACAGATCAGCTCTGAAAAAGATCTGATGTAAAAAGATCTGATGTGATTAGATCTGATGTGATTGGTCAAAATGCCCGATTAATGAAGAAAATATCAGAATTGGGCTGCCTGTGTAAACGCAGCCATAATGACCTCTGTAGATAGATCCAAAAAATTACTACTGTCTTCTATTAATGGCACCAGTCTATCAAGTTAAATCATTGTTAATGAATTTCTAATTTGGGATTGAGAGGTTAGGCAGAACTTGGGGGACAGGCATTGATTATAGTGAGAGGCTTAAACCTGATAGAGGGCAAAGCATCAAAAATATGACTGGTAGCATCCTGAGATAACATTGAAATTCCTTAAAAGTACATTTTGGAATGTTATCTAAATCATTGCATTTCAAAACACTGAGCTCAGTGCAAGAGCTTCCTTGGTATAGTTCTGGCTCAAAGAAAGGACCTCCCATGGATGGAGAACAATATGGCATAATCTCTAATTAATAACGTTATATGGTAACAAATGAGGCAGTTCTACGCTGCATTGCTGCAGGCCTCTGAGTGCTTACAGTTAGTTGGTTCTGCTGGTAAACAACAGCTACATCATCCATGTTGCAGCACAGTAGACTAGGCCACCACTGCCATGACGACAACCAGCGTTGCTATGGAGACTGTCCACCTGAGCATGTGTGATTGTTATGGGGATGGGGGAAGGGGTATTACAAGAGACAATACCCTTCCTCAAGGCTCTGTGAGGAGAAGAGCTGGATCCTAGTTGTGGCTGAAAGGCTGGGCCACGGGGCTGGGGTGACAGCCTCAGAGCTCTCTGCTGCCCTCCAGGGCCTGGAGGACTGACTGCAGCAGCATATAATGACATGGACTATCGTGACTGGGACTGGTACCCCCAGGGTATTGACTATGATGTTGGGGAGCAGCTCCAAGCTCCACCGTGGGGACTAATGACAAAGCAGAAGAGCAGTTCTTAGCTCTACCGTGGGGACTAATGACAAAGCAGAAGAGCAGCTCTGAGCTCCGTCGTGGGGACTAATGACAAAGCAGAAGAGCAGTTCTTAGCTCCACCGTGGGGACTAATAACAAAGCAGAAGAGCAGCTCTGAGCTCCGTCGTGGGGACTAATGACAAAGCAGAAAAGCAGCTCTGAGCTCCACTGTGGGGACTAATGACAAAGCAGAAGAGCAGTTCTTAGCTCCACCGTGGGGACTAATGACAAAGCAGAAGAGCAGCTCTGAGCTCCGTCGTGGGGACTAATGACAAAGCAGAAGAGCAGTTCTTAGCTCCACCGTGGGGACTAATGACAAAGCAGAAGAGCAGCTCTGAGGTCCCACGTGGGAACTACACAACTACCAACAAAAGGAGCAGCTCCTTGTCTATATATATATATGAACTTGTTTGTATTTGTCCACAGTGGCATTTCTGGTATTTCAGAAATAAAAAAAAATCAAACATAAAAATAGCAAACATGGGAACAAAAGGCTGTGAAGTCCATCCAACATCCAACATTAATTCAGTACTGTCTAAACTGTATACCAGTCTCTTTCCTCATTAAACCACTGTGCAGTAGCAGCTAGGCCTTACATCTCACTTAAAGCACACAGGAAATAAGCAGAGTAGCAGACTAGATCTAATACCTGGCTATTACCATATGCCCCCTCACCTTTTGCCTAGCAGACTTGGAGATCCGAGTCTGGCAGAGTAATTATGGGGTGTTCTGCCTCAGAGGAGTGGGGGAACAGACGTCAACAGTCTTAGACGTCAATGGAGACTAATTATAAGAACACATGGTGCTATCCAAAGACTAAAAGCAGAGTTGTTCTGCCTAAATTTCTGTCTGACTAACTACTCAACTGAGAAAAAACGGCTATTGATCAGAGACTTTGAATTCTCTTCAGCCACTATTAATATTCATTCACACGCCTCAAAAGATTTGATGTGACGCTGATCAGACACACAGAGGATATTTAGTTCCACAGCCTTGGTGTCTCCATCTTCCCTATCAAATTGTCACATCCACAAATAATGAAGAGAAACGTCATTCGAAATAACTGCATAGAACAAAATGTTAAAGTATTCCAAAATGGCAATCCTTGATTCCATTCATGTCAATCATGAATTCATATACCTGCATTCACGTCAATGCCTTCCAGCCTAAGCTGCCTAAAGCAGTGACACATGCCGCCAGGTTCCAGTCTCTTAGCAATACACACACAGCCGTAGTAATACACACACACAGTTATGCACACAGTCTTAGTAATACACACAGTGTTTGAGATGGGTGCCTTGTAATGACGTGGATAAATCTCAATCAGAGGCACCAAACGGTGTGTGAAATAGCAAAGCTCCAAGACGGGTCTGACCTGAATGACTAATAGGAGTCGCACGCACGCACGCACACACACACACACACACACACACACACACACACACACACACACGCTCATTTGTATGACACACACCGAGTCGAACGGAGAACCACAGGCCACGGCAGCTTTACTCTCCTTCCTCTAACGACATCTCCCTATTTCACCAGCAGGGCCAGACGAGAGATATTCATCTTAAAAGCTACAGTCCAAGAGCCCTGGAAGACACTGAGCTCATTTTCTACAACCCACCACCAATAAAGCCTGATTGACAATGTCTGACATTGCCCTTCTGTCTCACTATGATGTGCGAATGGGAAAAGAGTCTATTTAACGTTCAATATCAGTGATGAAACATTCATGAGATGATGTCAGTGGACGAGGGATTATCATGTTGATGTCCAAAATGAGTCAAGTCTATTTCCTTTTTTCCTCTGTTGACGGAAATTGAAAATGAAACCTGCGGTGTGGTGTGTGACTCAACTCTGCAGATGCCCGTCCGGTCCCTGGCTGTATTACCCCAGTGGGTTGTGGGTAAATTGATAAACTATAATAAAGGTGAGGGATGTGGTGAGCAGGAGGGCGTGTAAAAGCCCCGATGATCGACAGCTCCGTGAAGGGTCACGAGGAGCATAAATAACACATTTAAAAGCAGAGGACACCTCTAAAGGGCAACGTGTCAACATGACCGCCTGTATGGCGACATTACAGCAGGGAGCGGGTCATACTACAGACAGATAGTACTGAGGCTGAGAGGTCCCTAGAATTAGAAGGATTACGGTAAGACCTATTGACTGTAATTCTATAGGTCTTCGTATATTATTACAGATACAGTAGCCATAGGGTCATAGCTACTCCCACAGCCCACAATGAGGCCATTCAGACTCTACACAATCAGGTTGCCATGACGCTGTTGATGTCTGTTTCTGGGTTAGCCACTGCACACTGTCACATTCTAACCTACTTATATCATTTGACTGAGGAGGAGAGAAAGGCGAATTGGACCACATCACACGCACACGCGCGCGCACACACACACACACACACACACGGAGACAGCCAGCCCTGATAACACACACAGGGAGACAGCCAGCCCTGATAACACACACACACACACACACACACACACACACACGGAGGCAGCCAGCCCTGATAAATCTGATAATGAGGTTCTAACTGACAATCGTCAAGACAACAAATGCCTCAATTACAGCCAGCAGAGAAAACAAACAGGAGGCAGGAGGAGAAAATCAAATCCCTGTGCCACTGAACTGCCAAAATGGACGATTGTACAGCACACGCACACACACATATGCACACACACAAAGGAGTTGAGTGGAAGTAGTTACTGCAAAAATAATGAAGGTCTGGCCTTCTGCATGGGCAGACAGTCTTTATGAATAATGCAGTTCAGTCCTGACATGGAGGAGCATGGTTAAGCAGGCCAGGAAGTGTGAAGTGATGCTGGCCTACATTCTACTGCCTGCCAGCCAACCAGCCAGCCAACTAGCCAATCAGTCAGCCAGCCAATCAGCCGACCAGCCAGCTAGCCAACCAGCCAGCCAACCAGCAAACCATCCAGCCAGCCAGACCCATAAAGCTGGTAATGGGATGTAGATAGGGCTTTGATACTCATGCTCTGGCCGGGTCAGACTGACAAGTCTACTGGGTGAAGGAGACACAGCATAGCGGATATAGACCCACCCCTAGAGGACTACAGGTCAGGGCTGGGTTTCATTCCCGAAAATTGCATCCTCCACTGTCCTGGCTCACCCTCTCACAGATCTTACGGGACTGACTTGATGAAGGCTTCATAGCTGAAGTCACACCTATTCAGTCATCTCAGATTTTTAAAGGGAAGTGAATCTTCTCCAAGATCGCATAGCAGTTCAGACGTCTTTTGTCCTCGTCTTGTCATGTCCTGTATATATATATATTTACAACTTTTTTCACATACATTTTATTTTTATTTTCCATCAACTCATCTTCTAAACACTCTCCTGCAACCAGCCTCACCAATTTATATTTATAAAAAATTATTATTTACCTCAGATCTGTAATCCTCCAAGAAGCTAGCCAGAAACTCCAAGAAGCTAGCCAGAAACTAGCCAGAAGCTAGCCAGGAGCTAGCCCAGAAGCTAATCCAGAAGCTAATCAGAAGCTAGTTAGCTTCTTTACTGGCAAATCGTTAGTATTCAGCTAACCACGGTTTGTGGTCATCAGCTATCCTTTAGCTCGAAAATCTATCGCCAGTTTTGTACGGCGCAGCGCGGCTCGGAACGGAACATACCGGACCAATTTTTCTCTCCATGTCCCTGGATTTCAACTGCTCTCTGGACATTCATACCCGGATCTCGCAGCTAGCTAGCTGCTATCCGTGTGACAGTCGGCTTTCGTCGATTCCGGAGCACACATCGATTGTTCCGGTGCTAGCCAGCTCCGTCAATCACTCCTGAGTTCCATCATTCACTCCTGGGCTGCAGTCACCTATCCGGACCCGTTTCACTGCCTACGCGGAGCCCCACCGGGCCTTCACAACTGGACTGCCGACGTTATCTACCTGAAGGAGATCCGGCTGGCTCCTCTGTCGCGACGTTACCTGAACGCCCATCTGCGGCCCGCTAACCGTTAGCTGTCTTACCGGCTGCTATCTGAATAGACAATCGGACAATTTATTTATTTTTATTATTATGTTTTCTTCTCGGGCCTCTATAACTATATCTATTGTTCTTATTTTTGTTGTTGTTGTGTGATTTGGATTAATCCCCTCTACCTCACGGAACCCCACTAATCTACTGACCGAACGCAAGAGGTGGCTAACAACAGACTCCATCCTATGCTAGCTTGCTACCGGTTGGCTTGGCTAGCTGTCTAAATCGCCGTGACCCTCAACCAACCTCTCCACTCACTGGACCCTTTTGATCACTCGACTAAGCATGCCTCTCCTTAATGTCAATATGTCTTGTCCATTGCTGTTCTGGTTAGTGTTTATTGGCTTATTTCACTGTAGAGCCTCTAGTCCTGCTCACTATACCTTATCCAACCTATTAGTTCCACCACCCACACATGCAATGACATCTCCTGGTGTCAATGATGTTTCTAGAGACAATATCTCTCTCTTCATCACTCAATACCTAGGTTTACCTCCACTGTATTCACATCCTACCTTACCTTTGTCTGTACATTATACCTTAATGCTATTTTATCGCCCCCAGAAACCTCCTTTTACTCTCTGTTCCAGACGTTCTAGACAACCAATTCTTATTGCTTTTAGTCGCACCCTTATTCTACTCCTCCTATGTTCCTCTGGCGATGTAGAGGTGAATCCAGGCCCTGCAGTGCCTAGCTCCACTCCTATTCCCCAGGCGCTCTCTTTTGACGACTTCTGTAACCGTAATAGCCTTGGTTTCATGCATGTTAACATTAGAAGCCTCCTCCCTAAGTTTGTTCTATTCACTGCTTTAGCACACTCTGCCAACCCAGATGTTCTAGCTGTGTCTGAATCCTGGCTTAGGAAGACCACCAAAAATTCAGACATTTTAATTCCAAACTACAACATTTTCAGACAAGATAGAACTGCCAAAGGGGGCGGTGTTGCAATCTACTGCAAAGATAGCCTGCAGAGTTCTGTCCTACTATCCAGGTCTGTACCCAAACAATTTGAACTTCTACTTTTAAAAATCCACCTCTCTAAAAACAAGTCTCTCACCGTTGCCGCCTGCTACCCACCCTCTGCCCCCAGCCGTGCTCTGGACACCATATGTGAACTGATTGCCCCCCATCTATCTTCAGAGCTCGTGCTGCTAGGCGACCTAAACTGGAACATGCTTAACACCCCAGCCATCCTACAATCTAAACTTGATGCCCTCAATCTCACACAAATTATCAATGAACCTACCAGGTACCTCCCCAAAGCCTTAAACATGGGCACCCTCATAGATATCATCCTAACCAACTTCCCCTCTAAATACACCTCTGCTGTCTTCAACCAAGATCTCAGCGATCACTGCCTCATTGCCTGCATCCGTAATGGGTCAGCGGTCAAACAACCTCCTCTCATCACTGTAAAACGCTCCCTGAAACACTTCAGCGAGCAGGCCTTTCTAATCGACCTGGCCGGGGTATCCTGGAAGGATATTGACCTCATCCCGTCAGTAGAGGATGCCTGGATATTTTTTTAAAATGCCTTCCTAACCATCTTAAATAAACATGCCCCATTCAAGAAATTTAGAACCAGGAACAGATATAGCCCTTGGTTCTCCCCAGACCTGACTGCCCTTAACCAACACAAAAACATCCTATGGCGTTCTGCATTAGCATCGAACAGCCCCCGTGATATGCAGCTGTTCAGGGAAGCTAGAAACCATTATACACAGGCAGTTAGAAAAGCCAAGGCTAGCTTTTTCAAGCAGAAATGTGCTTCTTGCAACACTAACTCAAAAAAGTTCTGGGACACTGTAAAGTCCATGGAGAATAAGAACACCTCCTCCCAGCTGCCCACTGCACTGAAGATAGGAAACACTGTCACCACTGATAAATCCACCATAATTGAACATTTCAATAAGCATTTTTCTACTGCTGGCCATGCTTTCCACCTGGCTACTCCTACCCCTGTCAACAGCACTGCACCCCCAACAGCAACTCGCCCAAGCCTTCCCCATTTCTCCTTCTCCCAAATCCATTCAGCTGATGTTCTGAAAGAGCTGCAAAATCTGGACCCCTACAAATCAGCCGGGCTAGACAATCTGGACCCTTTCTTTCTAAAATTATCTGCCGAAATTGTTGCCACCCCTATTACTAGCCTGTTCAACCTCTCTTTCGTGTCGTCTGAGATTCCCAAAGATTGGAAAGCAGCTGCGGTCATCCCCCTCTTCAAAGGGGGGGACACTCTTGACCCAAACTGCTACAGACCTATATCTATCCTACCATGCCTTTCTAAGGTCTTCGAAAGCCAAGTCAACAAACAGATTACCGACCATTTTGAATCTCACCATACCTTCTCTGCTATGCAATCTGGTTTCAGAGCTGGTCATGGGTGCACCTCAGCCACGCTCAAGGTCCTAAACGATATCTTAACCGCCATCGATAAGAAACATTACTGTGCAGCCGTATTCATTGATCTGGCCAAGGCTTTCGACTCTGTCAATCATCACATCCTCATCGGCAGACTCAACAGCCTTGGTTTCTCAAATGATTGCCTCGCCTGGTTCACCAACTACTTCTCTGATAGAGTTCAGTGTGTCAAATCGGAGGGTCTGTTGTCCGGACCTCTGGCAGTCTCTATGGGGGTGCCACAGGGTTCAATTCTTGGACCGACTCTCTTCTCTGTATACATCAATGAGGTCGCTCTTGCTGCTAGTGAGTCTCTGATCCACCTCTGCGCAGACGACACCATTCTGTATACTTCCGGCCCTTCTTTGGACACTGTGTTAACAACCCTCCAGGCAAGCTTCAATGCCATACAACTCTCCTTCCGTGGCCTCCAATTGCTCTTAAATACAAGTAAAACTAAATGCATGCTCTTCAACCGATCGCTACCTGCACCTACCCGCCTGTCCAACATCACTACTCTGGACGGCTCTGACTTAGAATACGTGGACAACTACAAATACTTAGGTGTCTGGTTAGACTGTAAACTCTCCTTCCAGACCCATATCAAACATCTCCAATCCAAAGTTAAATCTAGAATTGGCTTCCTATTTCGCAACAAAGCATCCTTCACTCATGCTGCCAAACATACCCTTGTAAAACTGACCATCCTACCAATCCTCGACTTTGGCGATGTAATTTACAAAATAGCCTCCAATACCCTACTCAACAAATTGGATGCAGTCTATCACAGTGCAATCCGTTTTGTCACCAAAGCCCCATATACTACCCACCATTGCGACCTGTACGCTCTCGTTGGCTGGCCCTCGCTTCATACTCGTCGCCAAACCCACTGGCTCCATGTCATCTACAAGACCCTGCTAGGTAAAGTCCCCCCTTATCTCAGCTCGCTGGTCACCATAGCATCTCCCACCTGTAGCACACGCTCCAGCAGGTATATCTCTCTAGTCACCCCCAAAACCAATTCTTTCTTTGGCCGCCTCTCTTTCCAGTTCTCTGCTGCCAATGACTGGAACGAACTACAAAAATCTCTGAAACTGGAAACACTTATCTCCCTCACTAGCTTTAAGCACCAACTGTCAGAGCAGCTCACAGATTACTGCACCTGTACATAGCCCACCTATAATTTAGCCCTATCAACTACCTCTTTCCCAACTGTATTTAATTAATTTATTTATTTTGCTCCTTTGCACCCCATTATTTTTATTTCTACTTTGCACATTCTTCCATTGCAAAACTACCATTCCAGTGTTTTACTTGCTATATTGTATTTACCTTGCCACCAAGGCCTTTTTTGCCTTTACCTCCCTTCTCACCTCATTTGCTCACATTGTATATAGACTTGTTTATACTTTATTATTGACTGTATGTTTGTTTTACTCCATGTGTAACTCTGTGTTGTTGTATCTGTCGAACTGCTTTGCTTTATCTTGGCCAGGTCGCAATTGTAAATGAGAACTTGTTCTCAACTTGCCTACCTGGTTAAATAAAGGTAAAATAAAATAAATAAATAAATAAAATGAGGCCAGAAGGATAGGAATGAAATCTAGCCATGATGAGAGATCTGTTCTGTTAGAAGGAAGTCACAGTGTTAGCCCATCTGTCAATCCCCTTGCTACTGATCATGCTACCAGCTGCTTCATGCTAATCTTAGCCCCCACCAGGCCACACTGGTCCAAAAGAACCCTGCTCACCTCTACTTCCTCTGGTTTTAAATAGCTGGGGAAGTTTTTTCTGGCACGCTGGTGTGACTAGGTAAGAGGAATAAATACATTTTGCTTGGGCATGCAGTTTGGAATTCTAAATTCCCACGCTCCTAATATGTTTCCTGGAGTAGGTGTCGGGAGGTGTCGGGTATCTTTCTGCCTGTCTTGGCAGCATGGCACGGAGTGCTGGCATAACTCTGCCATGACGACTGACTCTAGATCAGAGGATGAGAGCACCGGGGGATGGACGGAACTGAGCCTGCTGCTCTCTGTGCAGTTTGTGAGGAAGTGTGATCACTGGACATACTGTGTGTGTGTGGCAGTGGAGGCTCCTTGGAGGAGGAAGGGGAGGACCATCCTCCTCAGTGAGTTTCATGAAAATAAAAATAGTGAAACAAAAATAGTTATAATTTTTAGGTAAAACTGTATTTAATATATTCACGTCACCAAGCATGTTATTAAAACGCACTGTTTTGCATTGAAGGTCTACAGTAGCCTCAAAAGCACTCTGTAGGGTATCACCATGATGTAGTCGGAGGACAGCTAGCTTCCGTCCTCCTCTGGGTACATTGACTTCTATACAAAACCTAGGAGGTTCTCACCCCGTTCCATAGACTTACACGTCCTCCAACCTCTTGCAGCATGAACTGACATGTTGCCCACCCAGTCAAATTAATCTAGTACTGAAACCATAAGCTACAGCTAGCTAGCACTGCAGTGCATAACATGTGGTGAGTAGTTGTGACACAGTCTGTATATGGGGCAAATCTCAGCAGTGCTAGGTAGCTGTGACCTACAGTAAGCAGCAAAGACTGTATTACTTTGCATGGAGTGCAAGGTGTAGAATTTGTCAAATCAAGCCTCAGTCAGTTGTAATGTTAGGTTTTACCAAGGCCCAAATCTGTTGTAGATACTCTCTCCAAAAGGGCAAGCAGACTCTTCTAACAAGCAGGACAGCAGATTTTGATTGCTACTCTGTGCTGCTTGTGTAGATCAATTATTCATGGGACTTTTTTACCACTAATTTGGGAGTACGATCCAAAAAACTCAAAAAGTAGGGTGTCGTTACCTCCCTCCTTCCTCTTCCTGTTGTGACGCGAACAGAGTACAACGTCAATGCCTGTGGAGTATGCTAAATGTGCGGGAATGGATTAAGGTGATTCAGGGCAGCTCAGCCTTCATCTCTGCTGTGATTTGTTTCTGCCTGGGCCTCTCAGACTCCTCCCAGCCTCCTGTTTACAGTCCTATCAGAACTTTTGAGGTGGGGAGAGGGGGGCTCAGCAACCTGACACACCTTTACTGCAGTGGAAGAATACATTGATGCCCCTCCCTCTCATTCTCCCCCTCTCCCTCTCTCCGTCCGTCCGTCTGTCCCTCTGTCCTACTACTGTATCATCCTCTCTATCTATCTCTTTCAGAGTGAGTCAGGGAGGGACGTAGATATGTGTATTAAGGAGAGCTGTTCACATCACACTCTGGCCTTGAGATCAGTGAATCTTACCCTGTCTGTCTCTGGTCTCAACTCACAGAGCCAACAAACTAGGATTTACAGACGTTTCAGAGTCACAGTCTCATTAGAGATGGCTACTGTTTGATTATGTAACATTTGGGAGGGGGTACGCAGTATTCCGTTTCAACTGTTTGTCATCTTTCTCTGGGTGCCTTTCATTTGAATAATGTGACGGAGGGTTTGCGCAGAGAGCTGGCCCGGCCGCGGCTTGACTCGGCAGACGATCGGGCAGCGAGACACTACCATGGCTCTCTGAATGGGAGGTTCAAGGGTGAATAGCAAATAGAAATTCCTTTCATTCTTCCTTTTCGAATGCCGCCCCCCTCCCTCTATCTCAAAATGTTTTAAAAAATGCGGCAGTCTGTTAGCTTCAGGTGGCGTGATGTTTGGATACAATAAAAGCATTAAGGTCTAGTTTCTCAAAGCATCCTTAGGCATTAATAAAGTCACGAAGAGAGATCAAATCAGCACTCTCCATAACAGTCAAATCAGCACAGTCGAAACTGAGAAAGATCCCCACAGCCTGAGAGACAGAGAGGGAGTTAGAGTGGAGTTTCACAGAGCCTAGGGGCCTCAGGGCACATTAACACCTACAGCCCCCGGGGTTAGCAGAGCTCCCCTTGTTAGCACCCCTAGAGCCCCCTAGTCCCAGTGGTATGTACTGAGTCAGGGGGTTACGCCATAATCGTATTGGGAGATTTCTCTGAGCGCCCCAGGATGATGAGGAATCAGTTCATGTGATTATGGACCCCTGTCCACGAGCATCATATTACCACAACTTAAATCGCCAACCTCAGGTCGGGATTGGGTGTCGTTTTGGATTGGAAGTGGTGCCATTCGATCCCATGTAAAAAGCAGCTGCCATAACAAGCGCTAGCTCCCATGAGCTAGGTTATGTGTAGGGATAACGTAAATAACACGAGATCAAATATAGAATTTAGATCAGACAAAAAATGGGAGAGAAGCCCTGGCTGGATCTCTAAGAATGACCTCTCCAAACCTGATCCAGGATCAGTGACGTTTACCCTGCTGAGGCAATAACATGCTGGGAGGATATTAGACCAATGTTCTGGCAGACCTAGAGACAGACTAACCATGGATGAGAACAACGGGCTCTGATTTGCGGGTGATCAGTGATCAGTACTACTGACTGCCTCCCTCCCTGCTTGCCTTGCGGATTGCCTGCTCATTACATCACCCACAACACGCATCTGAAGCAGCCCATAAGGAACGCCCACAGAGCAGAGGCGAGAACACATGCCCCGTGTTTCCACCACCGCGCCATACATAGCTCTGCTACAGTACGCGCTATGCTATCACGTCAACACCGGGAGGGAGAAAAGAGAAAGCCATGGAGGTGATGGAATCTGCCCCTCTGGGTCTAAATCTGTTTCTTCTGTCTGATTTGGGTGGGAGGGTGTTGTTGTGGGAGGGTGTTGCTGTGTGTGTGTGTGTGTGTGTATGTATGTGTGTGTACTATGCACTGAAGGACAGCTGCTAGAGTGTAGTGTCAGAGCAGCCTGATGTGATGTAATGTGTGATGTCTCATTATGTGTCCAGCCACTGGATTAGGGGGCTGACATGAATGGTTGCCATAGGGATCTGGGTCTGAAGGGGTGAGCATGGTCAAATCAAATCAAAGTGTATTGGTCGCGTACACAGATTTCCAGATGTTATCGCAGGTGCAGCGAAATGCTTGTGTTTCTAGATCCAACAGTGCAGTAATAGCTGGCGAAAATAACTATTAAAAACTATACACGCATAATCCAGAAAAATAAAGAAATAAAGAAATATCAGAACAAACAGCTAGTTTTTTTTCTGACCAGCACTGTCCCAGAGCTGTGGTTGCTGGGGTGTGTCGGTGGAGGGAATAGGCTGTGGGTAGCTGGGATGTGTGGGTGGAGGGGGCTAGGCTGTGGGTAGCTGGGTGTGTGGGTAGCTGGGTGTGTGGGTGGAGGGGGATAGGCTGTGGGTAGCTGGGATGTGTGGGTGGAGAGGGCTAGGCTGTGGGTATCTGGGTGTGTGGGTGGAGGGGGCTAGGCTGTGGGTAGCTAGGATGTGTGGGTGGAGGGGATAGGCTGTGGGTTGCTGGGTGTGTGGGTGGAGGGGGCTAGGCTGTGGGTATTTGGTGTGTGTGGGTGGAGGGGGCTTGGCTGTTGGTAGCTGGGATGTGTGGGTGGAGGGGGCTTAGGCTGTGGGTATCTGGGTGTGTGGGTGGAGGGGGATAGGCTGTGGGTAGCTGGGGTGTGTGGGTGGAGGGGGCTAGGATGTGGGTAGCTGGGTATGTGGGTAGCTGGGTGTGTGGGTGGAGGGAATAGGCTGTGGGTAGCTGGGATGTGTGGGTGGAGGGGGCTAGGCTGTGGGTAGCTGGGGTGTGTGGGTGGAGGGGGCTAGGCTGTGGGTAGCTGGGGTGTGTGGGTGGAGGGGGATAGGCTGTGGGTAGCTGGGGTGTGTGGGTGGAGGGGGCTAGGCTGTGGGTAGCTGGGTGTGTGGGTAGCTGGGTGTGTGGGTGGAGGGGGATAGGCTGTGGGTTGCTGGGAGTGTGGGTGGAGGGAGATAGGCTGTGGGTAGTTGGGGTGTGTGGGTGGAGGGCGCTAGGCTGTGGGTAGCTGGGGTGTGTGGGTGGAGGGGGCTTGGCTGTGGGTTGCTGGGGTGTGAGGGTGGAGAGGGCTAGGCTGTGGGTAGCTGGGATGTGTGGGTGGAAGGGGCTAGGCTGTGGGTTGCTGGGTGTGTGGGTAGCTGGGTGTGTGGGTGGAGGGGGCTAGGCTGTGGGTAGCTGGGGTGTGTGGGTGGAGGGGGCTAGGCTGTGGGTAGCTGGGATGTGTGGGTGGAGGGGGCTAGGCTGTGGGTATCTGGTGTGTGTGGGTGGAGGTGGCTTGGCTGTGGGTAGCTGGGATGTGTGGGTGGAGGGGGCTAGGCTGTGGGTATCTGGTGTGTGTGGGTGGAGGGGGATAGGCTGTGGGTTGCTGGGTGTGTGGGTGGAGGGGGATATGCTGTGGGTTGCTGGGTGTGTGGGTGGATGGGGATAGGCTGTGGGTTGCTGGGTGTGTGGGTGGAGGGGGATAGGCTGTGGGTAGCTGGCGTGTGTGGGTGGAGTGGGATAGGCTGTGGGTAGCTGGGGTGTGTGGGTGGAGGGGGCTAGGCTGTGGGTATCTGGTGTGTTTGGATAGAGGGGGCTTGGCTGTGGGTAGCTGGGATGTGTGGGTGGAGGGGGCTAGGCTGTGGGTATCTGGTGTGTGTGGGTGGAGGTGGCTTGGCTGTGGGTAGCTGGGATGTGTGGGTGGAGGGGGCTAGGCTGTGGGTATCTGGTGTGTGTGGGTGGAGGGGGATAGGCTGTGGGTTGCTGGGTGTGTGGGTGGAGGGGGATATGCTGTGGGTTGCTGGGTGTGTGGGTGGATGGGGATAGGCTGTGGGTTGCTGGGTGTGTGGGTGGAGGGGGATAGGCTGTGGGTAGCTGGCGTGTGTGGGTGGAGTGGGATAGGCTGTGGGTAGCTGGGGTGTGTGGGTGGAGGGGGCTAGGCTGTGGGTATCTGGTGTGTTTGGATAGAGGGGGCTTGGCTGTGGGTAGCTGGGATGTGTGGGTGGAGAGGGCTAGGCTGTGGGTATCTGGGTGTGTGGGTGGAGGGGGATAGGCTGTGGGTAGTTGGGGTGTGTGGGTGGAGGGGGCTAGGCTGTGGGTAGCTGGGTGTGTGGGTGGAGGGGGATAGGCTGTGGGTTGCTGGGTGTGTGTGGGTGGAGGGGGCTTGACTGTGGGTAGTTGGGATGTGTGGGTGGAGGGGGCTAGGCTGTGGGTAGCTGGGGTGTGTGGGTGGAGGGGGCTAGGTTGTGGGTAGCTGGGATGTGTGGGTGGAGGGGGCTAGGCTGTGGGTATCTGGTGTGTGTGGGTGGAGGTGGCTTGGCTGTGGGTAACTGGGATGTGTGGGTGGAGGGGGCTAGGCTGTGGGTATCTGGGTGTGTGGGTAGCTGGGTGTGTGGGTGGAGGGGGATAGGCTGTGGGTTGCTGGATGTGTGGGTGGAGGGAGATATGCTGTGCGTTGCTGGGTGTGTGGGTGGATGGGGATAGGCTGTGGGTGGCTGGGTGTGTGGGTGGAGGGGGATAGGCTGTGGGTTACTGGGTGTGTGGGTGGAGGGGGATAGGCTGTGGGTTGCTGGGTGTGTGGGTGGAGGAGGATAGGCTGTGGGTTGCTGGGTGTGTGGGTGGAGGGGGCTAGGCGGTGGATAGCTGGGTGTGTGGGTGGAGGGGGATAGGCTGTGAGTAGCTGCAACGCATCACACCTCCCCCACACTGCTTATTCATCACACCGCCCCTCGTCGGACCGGGTTGCCTCGGCACCAGATTTTATTTGCTTCTCAGATGAAGACTCACAGGGCCCTCCTGTGCCCTGCATGCTGATGGGGGAGTGTGGAGGTGTGGAGGTGTGTGTGCGTGTGTGGAGCGGAACAAGGCTGTGAAACAGAACAGAACAGCGAGCAGTCTGCTGGAGGTTACTGAGGAAAACAGAGCACGTCCCAACCGGGCCAATCGAGTTATTTTACATCATTTGACAAACACCTGCAGCACTTAATGGAGTGGCACGGCACACCTTGGTAGGACCGCGGGGGACGGGGGACCGGGGACTCCTGCTGGCTCTAGAGGAGGTTTGAGGTAGCAAAGGTTTGACAGGTGAAGGATGGTGTCTTAGTTAACACTGTGCATTATTTATGTCAGGCTCGTCTATAGTGCTGCCGAGGCCCTGCCACTGCTGCCAACCTTCAGCCCCAGGAACATAAGCTAAGGCTCCTAGAGATTTATTAGGATCCCCATGGCAACAGCTATTCTTACTGTGTTCGGACACATAACAAAAAAGACATTACGGACCCAAAATATACATTATAATTTACATACAAAAAACATAAAAACATGAATATGTAGTGTGTGTGTGTGCATCTACCAGTTACATGTACATATAGTACACACAACAAGTAGGTCGCATGGGGGAGAGGCGTTGTGCCGTGAGGTGTTGCTTTATTTGTTTTTTGAAACCAGATTTGCTGTTTACTTGCTCTATAAAAGATGGACGGGAGTTCCTTACACTCATGGCTCTGTATAATACTTTACATTACCTTGAATTTGTTCTGGACCTGGGGACTGTGAATAGACCCCTGGTGGCATGTCTGGTGGGGTAAGTGTGTGTCAGTGCTTTGTGTAAGTTGATTATACAAACCATTTGGAATTTCCTTATAAAACAAGAAGTGAAGCAGTCAAACTTTAGTCAACTCTCAGCTAAGATTGACTGGCATGCATAGTATTAATATTAGCCCTCTGATTACAATGAAGAGCAAGACGTGAGGCTCTGTTCTGGTTCAGCTGCAGCTTAACTAGGACTTTCTTTGCAGCACGTGACCATATGACTGGACAATAATCAAGATAAGATAAAACTAGAGCCTGCAGGTCTTGCTTTGTGGAGTGTGGTGTCAAAAAAGCAGAGCATCTCTTTATTACGGACAGACCTCTCCTCATCTTTACAACCATTGAAACTGATAGAACCAGTAAAGGTCGCTTTCCCACTCTTGCGTAGCGGAATGACTTTGGCTTCCCTCCAGGCCTGAGGACAAACATTTTCCTCTAGGCTCAGATTAAAGATATGACTGATAGTGGCTAAAGAGTCATCTACCATCCTCAGTAGCTTTCCATCTAAGCTGTCAATGCCAGGAGGTTTGTCATTATTGATCGATAACAATCATTTTCCCACCTCTCCCACACAAACTTTACAAAATTACAATGCTTTTCTTTCGTTGTTTCTTTTTTTATGCATGAGTACGATGGCTCATTGTTTGTTGTTGGCATTTCCTGCCTAAGTTTGCCCACTTTGCCAATTAAGTAATTATTAAAATAATTGGCAACATCAAATGATTATGTGATGAATAAGCCATCTGATTCGATGAAAGATGGATATGAATGTGTGTTCCTGCCCATCATTTCTTTTAAAGTACTCCAGTGTTTCCCCATCATTCTTTATGTCATTGATCTTGCTTTCATAATACAGTTTCTTCTTATTTTTGTTGAGTTTAGTCCCATATTTTCTCATGTTGCTGTAAGTCAGCTAGTCAGATGTGCAGCCAGACTTATCAGCCACTACTTTTGCTCCATCTCTTCCAGCCATAAAGCTCTTCAATTCCTCATCAATCCATGAAGCCTTAACAGTTCTAACAGTCAGTTTCTTAACAGGTGCATGTTTATCAATAATTGGAAGAAGCATCTACATAAATTCCTCAAGTGCAGCATCTGGATGCTCCTCATTAGTACCTTAAGTGACTGTTTATCCAAGCTGAAGAAGTCATAGACATAAAGCAATACAATTTGGATTTGTTTGTTTCCCTTCTATACTCCATGTCCTTATATGTCCGTGGAGTTTGCCCTCCCTCCCTGTCCCCTGCCATGGTCATTTATGATGTGTTTGGTTAGCCCATGGTCTATCTCCATCTGCCTCTCTCTGCTCTGTGCATTTGATCATGATAACACTCTCTTTATGAGTGCGCTGGGAGGACAACAACAACGACACTGACCTCTCAAGGTCTTTTTCCAGCTCGAGGCCAGATGATATCAACAACTATATACCAATCCTACGAATCCACAAACAACGTCTTCTCAGCAAGTCTTTTTGGGTCCCCCGCTAAATAGACAGAGAACATTTAAATCCATAAGACACCATAGCCGACTAACTAACTCCAGCCTTGTCACGCTACAAGCTCCCTGTAATGACGTTCGTCTGTACGAGAGGCGGACCAAAGCGCAGCGTGGTTGTTTTGATTCATGTTTTTAATAAATAACTTCACATGAACAAACTAACAAAAACAAGAAATGTGAAAATGCAAAACAGTCCTATCCTGTGACAACAAACACAGTGACAGGAACAATCACCCACAAACACACAGTGACACCCAGGCTACCTAAGTATGATTCTCAATCAGAGACAACTAATGACACCTGCCTCTGATTGAGAACCATACTAGGCCGAAACATAGAAATACCCAAATCATAGAAAAACAAACATAGACTGCCCACCCAACTCACGCCCGGACCATACTAACTACATACAAAACAAAGGAAATAGAGGTCAGAACGTGACAGTACCCCCCCCCAAAGGTGCGGACTCCGGCCGCAAAACCTTGACCTATAGGGGAGGGTCTGGGTGGGCGTCTGTCCGCGGTGGCGGCTCTGGCGTGGGACGCGGACCCCACTTCACCATTGTCTTAGTCCGCCTTATTGTCCGCCTCCGTGGCTTTCTCACCATGGCCACCCTTCTCAATGACCCCACTGGACAGAGGGACTGCTTGGGACAGAGGTGAAGCAGCTGCTCGGGACAGAGGGACAACTGCTCGGGACAGAGGGGCGGCAGCAGCTTGGGACAGAGGGGCGATAGCAGCTCGGGACAGAGGGGCGGCAGCTGCTTGGGACAGAGGGGCGGCAGCTGTTCGGGACAGAGGGGCGGCAGCTGCTCGGGACAGAGGGGCGGCAGCAGCTCGGGACAGAGGGGCGATAGCAGCTCGGGACAGAGGGGCAGCTGCTCGGGCGGCCCCTGGCTGACTGGCGGCACTGGCGGCCCCTGGCTTACTGGCGGCCCCTGGCTGACTGGCGGCACTGGCGGCCCCTGGCTTACTGGCGGCCCCTGGCTGACTGGCGGCCCCTGGCTGACTGGCGGCACTGGCGGCCCCTGGCTGACTGGCGGCACTGGCGGCCCCTGGCTGACTGGCGGCACTGGCGGCCCCTGGCTTACTGGCGGCCCCTGGCTGACTGGCGGCACTGGCGGCCCCTGGCTGACTGGCGGCACTGGCGGCCCCTGGCTGACTGGCGGCACTGGCGGCACTGGCGGCCCCTGGCTGACTGGCGGCACTGGCGGCCCCTGGCTGACTGACGGCACTGGCGGCCCCTGGCTGACTGACGGCACTGGCGGCTCCTGGCAGACGGGCGGCACTGGCGGCTCCTGGCAGACGGGCGGCACTGGCGGCTCCTGGCAGACGGGCGGCACTGGCGGCGCTGGGCAGACGGGCGGCACTGGCGGCGCTGGGCAGACGGGCGGCACTGGCGGTGCTGGGCAGACGGGCGGCACTGGCGGCGCTGGGCAGACGGGCGGCACTGGCGGCGCTGGACAGACGGGCGGCACTGGCGGCGCTGGACAGACGGGCGGCACTGGCGGCGCTGGAGAGGAGGAAGGCTCTGGAAGCGCCGGACTGAGTAGCTCTTGTAGCGCCGAACAGGCGGGAGACTCCGGCAGCGCTGGACAGGAGGAAGGCTCTGGTAGCGCCGGAGAGGCGGGAGACTCCGGCAGCGCTGGAGAGGAGGGAGCCCCTGTAAGGATGGGCCGGAGAGACAGCCTGGTACGGGGGGCTGCCACCGGAGGGCTGGTGCGTGGAGGTGGTGACGGATAGACCGGGCCGTGCAGGCGCACTGGAGCTCTTGAGCACCGAGCCTGCCCAACCTTACCCGGTTGAATGGTCCCGGTCGCCCTGCCAGTGCGGCGAGGTGGAATAGCCCGCACTGGGCTATGCAGGCGAACCGGGGACACCGTGCGCAAGGCTGGTGCCATGTAAGCCGGCCCAAGGAGACGCACTGGAGACCAGATGCGTAGAGCCGGCTTCATGGCACTTGGCTCGATGCCCACTCTAGCCCGGCCGATACGCGGAGCTGGAATGTACCGCACCGGGCTGTGCACCCGCACTGGGGACACCGTGCGCTCCACAGCATAACACGGCGCCTGCCCGGTCTCTCTAGCCCCCCGGTAACCACAGGAAGTTGGCTCAGGTCTCCTACCTGGCGTAGCCATACTCCCTGTTAGCCCCCCCCCAAGACATTTTTGGGGCTGACTCTCAGGCTTCCATCCACGACGCCGCGCTGCCTCCTCATACCGGCGCCTCTCCGCTTTCGCCGCCTCCCGTTCTTCCTTGGGGTGGCGATATTCTCCTGGCTGAGCCCAGGGTCCTTTACCATCCAAATCTTCCTCCCATGTCCATTTCTCCAAATAGTGCAGCCTCTCCCACTGCTGCTGCTGCTGCTCCTGTTGCTGCTGCCTCTGTTGCTTCTCCTGCTGCTCCTCTTGCCGTTGCCCGTTACCACGCCGCTTGGTCCTGTTGGGGTGGGTGATTCTGTAATGACGTTCGTCTGTACGAGAGGCGGACCAAAGCGCAGCGTGGTTGTTTTGATTCATGTTTTTAATAAATAACTTCACATGAACAAACTAACAAAAACAAGAAATGTGAAAATGCAAAACAGTCCTATCCTGTGACAACAAACACAGTGACAGGAACAATCACCCACAAACACACAGTGACACCCAGGCTACCTAAGTATGATTCTCAATCAGAGACAACTAGCCCAACTCACTCATAGACTGCCCACCCAACTCACGCCCTGACCATACTAACTACATACAAAACAAAGGAAATAGAGGTCAGAACGTGACACTCCCCATCTGAACTCCCCCTCTGCCTCCTGGAGCCTCCCGACAGAAAAAAATACTATAGAATATATTCTATAGAATAGAAGAGGAAAGAACTTATCCAATCCATCCAAAAGCCTGGAAGGGATGAACCTAGCCTATGGGTTCGTAGCGTCAACCCCGCAGCACACACACACTTACACACACCAACAAATATTTTTTTCTCTTTCTTGTTTGATCTTTTGCATATTATGTCTTATCTCTGATAAGCTACCCAGGAAAGGGCTGGAAATAGCCCATCTTAAGTAGTGTTAGAAACATTCATATGTTAGCCATTTCTGAGACTCACTTAGATCATTCAGTAGCAATACAAGGATATAACATCTATAGAAGAGACAGAAATGTGTATGGGGGAGGTGTTGCTGTATATATTCAGAGCCATATTCCTGTAATGCTTAGAGAAGATCTTATGTCAAAGTGTTATTGAAGTGTTGCGGTCACAGGTTCACTTGGCACATCTAAAGCCTTTTCTGTTGGGGTGTTGCTATAGGCCACCAAGTGCTAACAGTCAGATTCTAAATAATATGTGTGAAATGCTTGATAGTGTATGTGATGTAAGAGAGGTCTACTTTCTTGGGGACCTGAATATTGACTGTTTTTCATCAAGCTGTCCGCTTAAGAGGAAGCTTCTCACTGTCACCAGGGCCTGTAATCTGGTTCAGGTTATTAAATCAACCTACCAGGGTGTTTTACAAAACACATCCACATGTATTGATCACCTTTTTTTCTAAAGCTGTATCCGTACCCATTGCATGCAATGATCACAATTTAGTGGCTATATCCAGGAAAGTCAAAGTTACAAAAGCTGGGCCTAAAATAGCGTATGATGTAAAATATATTTTTTGACCTGATGTGACCTCTTAAGGATCTGCCCCTTTTTTCAATTTTTGACTAAAATGACAGACCCAAATATAACTGCCTGTAGCTCAGGCCCTGAACTGAAGGATATGCATATTCTTGGTACCATTTGAAAGGAAACACTTTGACGTTTATTGAAATGTGAAAGGAATGTAGGATAATATAACACTGGAGATCTGGTAAAAGATAATAAAAAATAAAA
Organism: Oncorhynchus mykiss; assembly: GCF_057628025.1. Classification (NCBI taxonomy): domain Eukaryota; kingdom Metazoa; phylum Chordata; class Actinopteri; order Salmoniformes; family Salmonidae; genus Oncorhynchus; species Oncorhynchus mykiss. The sequence continues at coordinate 29,682,181 of NC_143046.1, forward strand.
TAACTGTTCTTTTGTATTTTTTTTTACCATCATCTTTGAAATGCAAGAGAAAGGCCACAATGTATTATTCCTGCCCAGGTGCAATTTAGATTTTGGCCAATAGATGGCAGCAGTGTATGAGCAAAGTTTTAGACTGATCCAATGAACCATTGCATTTCTGTTCAAAATGTTGTATCAAGACTGCCCAAATGTGCCTAATTTGTTTATTAATAACTGTTCATGTTCCAAATTGTGCACTCTCCTCAAACAATAGCATGGTATTCTATCAATGTAATATCTACTGTAAATTGGACAGTGCAGTTAGATTAACAAGAATTTAAGCTTTCTGCCAATATCAGATATGTCTATGTCCTGGGAAATGTTCTTGTTTACGTACAACCTCATGCTAATCGCATTATCCTAGGTTAGCTCAACCGTCCCTTCGAAGGGACACCGATCAAGTAAATGGTCTATGGCAATGGCGGAGGAGCCCTTTTTCCAGACATTTAACCACTGTTGACAAGCAAGTACACAAGCAACCCTGCCCCAGCATGGCTGGCAGACAGAAAGACAAGAGAGAGAATCAGTGGAATGGATGTCTGGCAGAGAAAATAACAGACAAACATTATGGGTTGAGGGAAAGGTAGAAGCACATTCCATAGACCTGTGTGATGTTGGAAAGAGTTGGCTATGCATAGGATATGAACGTTAGACAAGATAGATAAGGAAACAACAGCTGTGTGGCTGTGTATATTGCTGCCCAGTTTAGCAATAAGCCTATAGTGGAAACACTGTATGGGAGAATGTATGAGACACACGGCAGGCAGGGCCACAGAAGGCCTAACATAACCCCCATCTCACCTTCATCTCGCTCCAACTGTCTCTAGGTGTTAACCTCCACCCCAGCCCGGTCACAGAAGGCCTAACATAACCCCCATCTCACCTTCATCTCGCTCCAACTGTCTCTAGGTGTTAACCTCCACCCCAGCCCGGCCACAGAAGGCCTAACATAACCCCCATCTCACCTTCATCTCGCTCCAACTGTCTCTAGGTGTTAACCTCCACCCCAGCCCGGTCACAGAAGGCCTAACATAACCCCCATCTCACCTTTATCTCGCTCCAACTGTCTCTAGGTGTTAACCTCCACCCCAGCCCGGTCACAGAAGGCCTAACATAACCCCCATCTCACCTTCATCTCGCTCCAACTGTCTCTAGGTGTTAACCTCCACCCCAGCCCGGCCACAGAAGGCCTAACATAACCCCCATCTCACCTTCATCTCGCTCCAACTGTCTCTAGGTGTTAACCTCCACCCCAGCCCGGTCACAGAAGGCCTAACATAACCCCCATCTCACCTTCATCTCGCTCCAACTGTCTCTAGGTGTTAACCTCCACCCCAGCCCGGTCACAGAAGGCCTAACATAACCCCCATCTCACCTTTATCTCGCTCCAACTGTCTCTAGGTGTTAACCTCCACCCCAGCCCGGTCACAGAAGGCCTAACATAACCCCCATCTCACCTTCATCTCGCTCCAACTGTCTCTAGGTGTTAACCTCCACCCCAGCCCGGTCACAGAAGGCCTAACATAACCCCCATCTCACCTTTATCTCGCTCCAACTGTCTCTAGGTGTTAACCTCCACCCCAGCCCGGCCACAGAAGGCCTAACATAACCCCCATCTCACCTTCATCTCGCTCCAACTGTCTCTAGGTGTTAACCTCCACCCCAGCCCGGCCACAGAAGGCCTAACATAACCCCCATCTCACCTTCATCTCGCTCCAACTGTCTCTAGGTGTTAACCTCCACCCCAGCCCGGTCACAGAAGGCCTAACATAACCCCCATCTCACCTTCATCTCGCTCCAACTGTCTCTAGGTGTTAACCTCCACCCCAGCCCGGTCACAGAAGGCCTAACATAACCCCCATCTCACCTTTATCTCGCTCCAACTGTCTCTAGGTGTTAACCTCCACCCCAGCCCAGTCACAGAAGGCCTAACATAACCCCCATCTCACCTTCATCTCGCTCCAACTGTCTCTAGGTGTTAACCTCCACCCCAGCCCGGTCACAGAAGGCCTAACATAACCCCCATCTCACCTTCATCTCGCTCCAACTGTCTCTAGGTGTTAACCTCCACCCCAGCCCGATCACAGAAGGCCTAACATAACCCCCATCTCACCTTCATCTCGCTCCAACTGTCTCTAGGTGTTAACCTCCACCCCAGCCCGGTCACAGAAGGCCTAACATAACCCCCATCTCACCTTCATCTCGCTCCAACTGTCTCTAGGTGTTAACCTCCACCCCAGCCCGGTCACAGAAGGCCTAACATAACCCCCATCTCACCTTCATCTCGCTCCAACTGTCTCTAGGTGTTAACCTCCACCCCAGCCCGGTCACAGAAGGCCTAACATAACCCCCATCTCACCCTCATCTCGCTCCAACTGTCTCTAGGTGTTAACCTCCACCCCAGCCCGGTAACAGAAGGCCTAACATAACCCCCATCTCACCTTTATCTCGCTCCAACTGTCTCTAGGTGTTAACCTCCACCCCAGCCCGGTCACAGAAGGCCTAACATAACCCCCATCTCACCTTCATCTCGCTCCAACTGTCTCTAGGTGTTAACCTCCACCCCAGCCCGGTCACAGAAGGCCTAACATAACCCCCATCTCACCTTCATCTCGCTCCAACTGTCTCTAGGTGTTAACCTCCACCCCAGCCCGGTCACAGAAGGCCTAACATAACCCCCATCTCACCTTCATCTCGCTCCAACTGTCTCTAGGTGTTAACCTCCACCCCAGCCCGGTCACAGAAGGCCTAACATAACCCCCATCTCACCTTCATCTCGCTCCAACTGTCTCTAGGTGTTAACCTCCACCCCAGCCCGGTCACAGAAGGCCTAACATAACCCCCATCTCACCTTTATCTCGCTCCAACTGTCTCTAGGTGTTAACCTCCACCCCAGCCCGGTCACAGAAGGCCTAACATAACCCCCATCTCACCTTCATCTCGCTCCAACTGTCTCTAGGTGTTAACCTCCACCCCAGCCCGGTCACAGAAGGCCTAACATAACCCCCATCTCACCTTCATCTCGCTCCAACTGTCTCTAGGTGTTAACCTCCACCCCAGCCCGGTCACAGAAGGCCTAACATAACCCCCATCTCACCTTTATCTCGCTCCAACTGTCTCTAGGTGTTAACCTCCACCCCAGCCCGGTCACAGAAGGCCTAACATAACCCCCATCTCACCTTTATCTCGCTCCAACTGTCTCTAGGTGTTAACCTCCACCCCAGCCCGGCCACAGAAGGCCTAACATAACACCCATCTCACCTTCATCTCGCTCCAACTGTCTCTAGGTGTTAACCTCCACCCCAGCCCGGTCACAGAAGGCCTAACATAACCCCCATCTCACCTTCATCTCGCTCCAACTGTCTCTAGGTGTTAACCTCCACCCCAGCCCGGCCACAGAAGGCCTAACATAACCCCCATCTCACCTTCATCTCGCTCCAACTGTCTCTAGGTGTTAACCTCCACCCCAGCCCGGTCACAGAAGGCCTAACATAACCCCCATCTCACCTTCATCTCGCTCCAACTGTCTCTAGGTGTTAACCTCCACCCCAGCCCGGTCACAGAAGGCCTAACATAACCCCCATCTCACCTTTATCTCGCTCCAACTGACTCTAGGTGTTAACCTCCAACCCAGCCCGGTCACAGAAGGCCTAACATAACCCCCATCTCACCTTCATCTCGCTCCAACTGTCTCTAGGTGTTAACCTCCACCCCAGCCCGGTCACAGAAGGCCTAACATAACCCCCATCTCACCTTTATCTCGCTCCAACTGTCTCTAGGTGTTAACCTCCACCCCAGCCCGGCCACAGAAGGCCTAACATAACCCCCATCTCACCTTCATCTCGCTCCAACTGTCTCTAGGTGTTAACCTCCACCCCAGCCCGGCCACAGAAGGCCTAACATAACCCCCATCTCACCTTCATCTCGCTCCAACTGTCTCTAGGTGTTAACCTCCACCCCAGCCCGGTCACAGAAGGCCTAACATAACCCCCATCTCACCTTCATCTCGCTCCAACTGTCTCTAGGTGTTAACCTCCACCCCAGCCCGGCCACAGAAGGCCTAACATAACCCCCATCTCACCTTCATCTCGCTCCAACTGTCTCTAGGTGTTAACCTCCACCCCAGCCCGGTCACAGAAGGCCTAACATAACCCCCATCTCACCTTCATCTCGCTCCAACTGTCTCTAGGTGTTAACCTCCACCCCAGCCCGGTCACAGAAGGCCTAACATAACCCCCATCTCACCTTTATCTCGCTCCAACTGACTCTAGGTGTTAACCTCCAACCCAGCCCGGTCACAGAAGGCCTAACATAACCCCCATCTCACCTTCATCTCGCTCCAACTGTCTCTAGGTGTTAACCTCCACCCCAGCCCGGTCACAGAAGGCCTAACATAACCCCCATCTCACCTTTATCTCGCTCCAACTGTCTCTAGGTGTTAACCTCCACCCCAGCCCGGCCACAGAAGGCCTAACATAACCCCCATCTCACCTTCATCTCGCTCCAACTGTCTCTAGGTGTTAACCTCCACCCCAGCCCGGCCACAGAAGGCCTAACATAACCCCCATCTCACCTTCATCTCGCTCCAACTGTCTCTAGGTGTTAACCTCCACCCCAGCCCGGTCACAGAAGGCCTAACATAACCCCCATCTCACTTTCATCTCGCTCCAACTGTCTCTAGGTGTTAACCTCCACCCCAGCCCGGTCACAGAAGGCCTAACATAACCCCCATCTCACCTTTATCTCGCTCCAACTGTCTCTAGGTGTTAACCTCCACCCCAGCCCGGTCACAGAAGGCCTAACATAACCCCCATCTCACCTTTATCTCGCTCCAACTGTCTCTAGGTGTTAACCTCCACCCCAGCCCGGTCACAGAAGGCCTAACATAACCCCCATCTCACTTTCATCTCGCTCCAACTGTCTCTAGGTGTTAACCTCCACCCCAGCCCGGTCACAGAAGGCCTAACATAACCCCCATCTCACCTTCATCTCGCTCCAACTGTCTCTAGGTGTTAACCTCCACCCCAGCCCGGTCACAGAAGGCCTAACATAACCCCCATCTCACCTTTATCTCGCTCCAACTGTCTCTAGGTGTTAACCTCCACCCCAGCCCGGTCACAGAAGGCCTAACATAACCCCCATCTCACCTTCATCTCGCTCCAACTGTCTCTAGGTGTTAACCTCCACCCCAGCCCGGTCACAGAAGGCCTAACATAACCCCCATCTCACCTTTATCTCGCTCCAACTGTCTCTAGGTGTTAACCTCCACCCCAGCCCGGTCACAGAAGGCCTAACATAACCCCCATCTCACCTTCATCTCGCTCCAACTGTCTCTAGGTGTTAACCTCCACCCAGCCCGGTCACAGAAGGCCTAACATAACCCCCATCTCACTTTCATCTCGCTCCAACTGTCTCTAGATGTTAACCTCCACCCCAGCCCGGTCACAGAAGGCCTAACATAACCCCCATCTCACCTTCATCTCGCTCCAACTGTCTCTAGGTGTTAACCTCCACCCCAGCCCGGTCACAGAAGGCCTAACATAACCCCCATCTCACTTTCATCTCGCTCCAACTGTCTCTAGATGTTAACCTCCACCCCAGCCCGGTCACAGAAGGCCTAACATAACCCCCATCTCACCTTCATCTCGCTCCAACTGTCTCTAGGTGTTAACCTCCACCCCAGCCCGGTCACAGAAGGCCTAACATAACCCCCATCTCACCTTCATCTCGCTCCAACTGTCTCTAGGTGTTAACCTCCACCCCAGCCCGGTCACAGAAGGCCTAACATAACCCCCATCTCACCTTCATCTCGCTCCAACTGTCTTTAGGTGTTAACCTCCACCCCAGCCCGGTCACAGAAGGCCTAACATAACCCCCATCTCACCTTCAACTGTCTCTAGGTGTTAACCTCCACCCCAGCCCGGTCACAGAAGGCCTAACATAACCCCCATCTCACCTTCATCTCACTCCAACTGTCTCTAGGTGTTAACCTCCACCCCAGCCCGGTCACAGAAGGCCTAACATAACCCCCATCTCACCTTCATCTCGCTCCAACTGTCTCTAGGTGTTAACCTCCACCCCAGCCCGGTCACAGAAGGCCTAACATAACCCCCATCTCACCTTCATCTCGCTCCAACTGTCTCTAGGTGTTAACCTCCACCCCAGCCCGGTCACAGAAGGCCTAACATAACCCCCATCTCACCTTTATCTCGCTCCAACTGTCTCTAGGTGTTAACCTCCACCCCAGCCCGGTCACAGAAGGCCTAACATAACCCCCATCTCACCTTCATCTCGCTCCAACTGTCTCTAGGTGTTAACCTCCACCCCAGCCCGGTCACAGAAGGCCTAACATAACCCCCATCTCACCTTTATCTCGCTCCAACTGTCTCTAGGTGTTAACCTCCACCCCAGCCCGGTCACAGAAGGCCTAACATAACCCCCATCTCACCTTCATCTCGCTCCAACTGTCTCTAGGTGTTAATCTCCACCCCAGCCCGGTCACAGAAGGCCTAACATAACCCCCATCTCACCTTCATCTCGCTCCAACTGTCTCTAGGTGTTAACCTCCACCCCAGCCCGGTCACAGAAGGCCTAACATAACCCCCATCTCACCTTCATCTCGCTCCAACTGTCTCTAGGTGTTAACCTCCACCCCAGCCCGGTCACAGAAGGCCTAACATAACCCCCATCTCACCTTCATCTCGCTCCAACTGTCTCTAGGTGTTAACCTCCACCCCAGCCCGGCCAAAGCCAGCCAGGCGTGCCTTTCTGTTTGTCTCTCTCTCTTTGCTAGTGGAAGGGCTCGACTGAGGTTCTGTGGAGGGTCTATCCAGCCTACAGAGAGGTCAAGGGGGCAGGGGTACATGGCACAGGAGAGGAAGGGTGCACACGGTTCATCACAATCACTTAAAGCTAGAACCCTAATTTGCTACATCGATTTTTGGACTTGTAAATCAATTATATATACAAATTGATTCTAGCAGAATGTAACCTATAAATGCCTCAAACTTCAACTGTTGTACCCCAACATAACCCATAATATAAGATTATTTTACTCCAGTCCTTGTAAACAATGTAAATGTCACTGTATAGACACTGTATAGCCTCAAAACATGGTTAAAACTATATCTTTTTTTATCATGGATGGCCAGTCTTTGCATCCATAGCTAGAAATTGAGAGTGGTTACATTTCTCCAGCTTTTTACCAAAACAGAGGCGGGGTGTCGGTTTTGTTATTGTTTCAACTAAGGATTCAGGCTTTAATCTTCATTCCCGAAGACTGGAAATATGAAAATGTGAAAAGGCTCTCGTAAATATGAAAATATGGAAATGTTCTGCATATATAAATGTTGGATGCCCATTCTTATGAGAACTTCCACACAGCAGCAGATGCATTAAAAGCTGGAAAATGAATCCGGAAAAGCAAGAGATTGAGACACGTAAAAAGCGATGATTTGTCTCAAGTTCTCAGGACTGTTTTCTCGTAAAGGTTTGACAGGAAATGAGAGCATAATTCTGAGCGAACTAGGAAAAAAGTGACAGAGGCGAGCCAAAACCACAAATGACTTTTAACCGGATCTCTTGAGAGGCTGGTTATTGATCAGTACCAGGGCAGACAGAGTGAAATGGCTTTTCCATTCGTTGGAGTGGGACTGGCTTATCAGATGACTCAAATTGCAGCCTGACACAGCACTGTACTGGAGACCTATGCTCTGATGAAATGACAAGTGGTTCTTTGGAGAGAGAAAAAAGTTCTCTCTCACAGTTTGGTACGTACACAA